>NW_009260484.1:2091898-2116521 GCF_000687185.1 Egretta garzetta
CAGCCAAACCCCCGTTTAGGGCAGTTGGTCTTCTGGTGTTTGAGATGGGAAGTAGCCACAGCACGTATATTGCTGCTCTGAACAGACACACTTGTTCCCCCATCAGATGTGACTGCGATCTGACCCCGCACCCCACCCCCCAAGTCCTTTAGTTTAAAGCCCGCCGTACCAAGTTGGCCAACCTACTGGTTGGCATTAATACTGAATGGCACTTGACCTAGTGGCATGGTTGCATTTTTTGATATTTATATAAAGAATTAACGCTGCGATCCTAGAGTAAACCTTTTGTTGCCTTTGGGTATTTCATCCAGAATGTTCTTACGCATAAAAATTCTGAGATTCTCCTTGTGAAAAAGGAGAAATTAGAAAGTGAAATAACTATTGACAAAAGCCCAGAAGAACACTCAGTTTGGAAACTCACTTTCATTCAGGAGCATAGTTGTTAAATGCAGGTTAGCTATGCACATGGGGAGATAATTTTGCCTTGCTCTTAGCAATGGAGGCAGAGACACCATCACTTCCCTGTGTTCCCTTTGATCTCTGGTGTCACCTAAACATTTCTATGCTCTGCAAGCTCAGTGCCGTTTTCTGACTGCCATTTCTTGCTGAGGCTGAGGATTATTTGGCAAATGCACATTTGAACCTTATGCAATCTTCAGCTTTCTCAGAAGGTAAAGAAGCAGGGCCTGAAAGTCCTGTTGAGGGATCTTGAAAATAGGAGAGGGAGAAATAGTAGGCAGTAAAATGAAAGACTTTTCTGACCTTCCTTTTTAGCCTGTTTTTAGTTACCTTGGCTGAATATAGCCTTGCTTGCCATTGGTCATATAAATTTGATGCTCGTCATCTTTGAATCTACGTCACTCTACGTGTGTCTATGGGAAAGTAAACTCCATCTTCCAGGGAATCAATCTCAACTTGTGCTGGGACATGAGAAAGTGATAGAGGTAGTTCATAAATGATGCTAGGAAAGAGCTACTCTGAATAGGCGTCTCTGAGTTAGTAACCTTAACTTCTCTTTAAAGTCAAAGAAGAAGTGTTTTCCTTTCATGTACCCAAAACTGATTAGATGACTCATTCCCTAAAACTATTGATTTCTCTCCAAAACCTATGAGGAGGACCTAGTTTAGCTTAGCTCAGTTGTAAATGTATGTTGACAGATGCCTTAAGGTCTGGTGAATCCCACTCTTGATAGTTCTAAGGATGCAAAGGGGAGCTGAGGACGCTTACAGTTTGCAGGAAGTGCCAACCCCAGATTTAGAACAAGGGAATAGCTGTTCAAATTAGACACAACTGACAAATCAGCCTTAATTCAGTGAATTGCTAGTAACATCACACTCAGCACAAAAAGAACATGATGTTTCCTGTTCTCCCTGGGCTTTTTTAGACATGGGAAAAAATCTGATATAGCATAAAATTGCCACAGAAGACTGCATATGGCTGATGCCTTATATAGGTTTGAAGGAAATTCCCACGACCGCATTTGACCTTCCTGTTTTTTAAAACACAATTGGCATCCATATAGTTGTGCACCTGTGTATTATCATGTACTTTGCACATGATGAAGCTGCTGAGTTATGTTAATATTGGCAGGATGCAAGTCGATATACCTGCCAAGACAGGAGAAAAATTAGGTTGTCTGTAAAATACGTTCCTTCGCTTTAACAAGCGTGGTTTAGCTATGGCACAAAACACTCATCAGAGTACTGAATAAAATAGTCATTTCAGTGAATGCAGAAAGAATACCAGAGTGTGGTTTTTGACATACATACTCTTGATGCAATTCTCTTGCTGAGTACTTTCTTCTGGGAAATAAACATTGTCGCACATGGTCCATTTTGATAGAAACTCATTTATTCAGCTGAGTTTCATACAGTCTGGTTTTAATTCTGCAGAAGGAAAATCTTACCATATAAAGGATGGGCTCTCAGCTACTGTTTGACTACACAGAAGATCATACTATACCTCAAATCACAGATTTTTTAGTAGTTATTGGATCTTTATTACTTCAGTGAAAAGAGTAGATGATGCAAATAATTGTTCTGATTAATGGATTGGGGCCAGAATGCCCAGAACCTTGCGGGACTGAGTATCTAAGACCCAATCTGACAAAATTCATGTCCACAATTAACATCACGTACTGTGCACAATCCTATTGACATCTCTGGAGACAGATGCCCAACAGGAAGCTCAGGAAAAACAGAAAGTTTATGACCTTTGGAAGAAGGGGCAGGCAACTCAGGAGGACTACAAAGATTTCATGAGGTTATGCAGGGAGAAAATTAGAAGGGCCAAAGCCCAACTAGAACTTAATCTGTCTACTACCATAAAAGACAAACAAAATATGTTTCTATAAATACATTAGCAACAAATGGAGGGCTAAGGAGAATCTCCATCCTTTATTGGATACGGGGGGAAACATTGTAACAAAGGATGAAGTAAAGGCTGAGGTACTTAATGCTTTCTTTGTCTCAGTCTTTAATACTAAGACCAATTGTTTTCCGGGTACCCAGCCCCCTGAGCTGGAAGATGGGGACAGGGAGCAGAATGAAGCACCCACAATCCAGGGGGAAATGGTTAGACCTGCTACACCACTTAGACACACACAGGTCTATGGGGCTAGATGGGATCTACCCAGGGGTACTGAGGGAGATGGTGTAAGTGTTCACCAAGCCACTTTTCATCCTTTATCAGCAGTCCTGGCTAACCGGGGAGGCCCCAGTTTACTGGAAGTTAGCAGATGTGACACCCATCTACAAGAAGGGCCCAAAGGAGGATCTGGGGAACTGCAGGCTGTCAGTCTGACCTCAATGCCGGGGAATATTATTGAGCAGATCATTTGAGTGCCATCACATGGCAGTACAGGACAACCAGGTCATCAGGCACAATCAGCATGGATTTATGAAAGGCAGGTCCTGCTTGACCAACCTGATCTCCTTCTATGACAGAGTGACCCACTTAGTGGATGAGGGGAAGGCTGTGGATGTTGTCTACCTAGACTTTGATAAAGCCTTTGACACCATTTCCCACAGCATTCTCCTAGAGAAACTGGCTGCTCATATGGGCATACTCTTCACTGGGTAAAAAACTGGCTGGATGGCTGGGGCCAAACAGTTGTGATAAATGGAGTTAAATCCAGTTGGCAGCTGGTCACAAGTGGTGTTCCCCAGGGCTCATTATTGGGGCCAGTCTTGTTTAACATCTTTGTCAGTGATCTGGACAGGGGGATCAAGTGCACCCTCAGTAAGTCTGCAGATGACACCAAATTGGGTGGGAGTGTTGATCTGCTTGACAGTAGGAAGACCCTTCAGAGATATCTGGACAGGCTGGATTGATGGGCCAAGGCCAATTGTATGAGGTTCAACAAGGCCAAGTGCGGGGTCCTGTGCTTGGGTCACAACAACCCCATGTAACGCTACCAGCTTGGGGAAGAGTTGCTGGAAAGCTGCCTGGTGGAAAAAGACCTGGGGATACTGGTTAACAGATGGCTGAATATGAGCCAGCAGTGTGCCCAGGTGGCCAAGAAGGCCAATGCATCCTGGCTTGTATCAAAAATAGTGTGGCCAGCAGGACCAGGGAAGTGATTGTCCCCCTGTGTTCCACAGTGGTAAGGCTGCAGCTCAAATCCTGTGTTCAGTTTTGGGCCCCTCACTACAAGAAAGGCATTGAGCACTGGAGTGTATCCAAAGGAGGGCAACAAAGCTGATGAGGGGCCTGGAGCACCAGTCTTCTGAGGAGCAGCTGAGGGAACTGGGCTTGTTTAGCCTGGAGAAGAGGAGGCTGAGGGGAGACCTAATTGCCCTCTACAACTGCCTGACAGGAGATTGTAGCAAGGTAGGTGTTGGTCTCTTCTCCCAAGTAACAAGTGATAGGACAAGAGGAAATGGCCTCAAGTTGTGCCAGGGGAGGTTTAGATTGGATACTAGGAAAAATTTCTTCATCAAAAGGGTGGTCAAGCATTGGAACGGGCTGCCCAGGGAAGTGATTGAGTTGCCATCCCTAGAGACATGTAGATGCGGTGCTTAGGGACATGGTTGAGTGGTGGACTTGGCAGCGTTAGGTTAATCATACAATCATAGAATCACAGAATGTTTTGGGTTGGAAGGGACCCCTAGAGGTCATCTAGTCCAACCCCCCTGCAGTAAGCAGGGACATCGCTAACTAGATCAGGTTGCTCAGAGCCCCATCCAACCTGGCCTTGAATGTTTCCAGGCATGGGGCCTCCACCACCTCTCTGGGCAACCTGTTCCAGTGTTTCACCACCCTCATTGTAAAGAATTTCTTCCTTAGATCCAGTCTAAACCTAACCTGGTTTAGTTTAAAACCATTACCCCTTGTCTTGTCACTGCTGGCCCTACTAAAAACATTTTCCCCATCTTTCCTATAGGCTCCCTTTAGGTACTGAAAGGCCATAATCAGGTCTCCCTGCAGCCTTCTCTTCTCCAGGCTGAACAAGACCAACTCTCTCAGCCTGTCCTCATAGGAGAGGTGCTCCAGCCCTTGGATCATTTTTGTGGCCCTCCTCTGGACCCGCTCCAACAGGTCCATGTCTTTCTTGTGCTGAGGGCTCCAGAGCTGGATGCAGTACCTCAATCCTTTCTTCCCCCAGCCTGTACTGATACTGGGGGTTACCCCGACCCAGGTGCATGACCTTGCACTTGGCCTTGTTGAACCTCATGAGGTTCACACAGGCCCACCTCTCCAGCCTGTCCAGGTCTCTCTGGATGACATCCCGTCCTTCTGGTGTGTCAACCGCACCACTCATTTGGTGTCATCTGCAAACTCGCTGAGGGTGCACTTGTTCTCGCTGTCTAAGTCATTGATGAAAACGTTAAACAGCACCAGTCCCAGTACGGACCCCTGAGGGACACCACTTGTCACCGATCTCCATCCGGACATCGAGCCATTGACCACTACCCTCTGGATGCGACCATCCAGCCAGTTCCTTATCCACCGAACAGTCCACCCATCAAATCCATAGCTCTCCAATTTAGACAGTTGGACCTGGTAATCTTGAAGGTCTTTTCCAACCTGAATGATTCTGTGATTCTATACAGTTAAGAAACTGTAGAAGTCTTTGAACAGCCAGAGTTTTAGCTTCCAGGTTGAGAAATCTGCATTTTAAATATAGCATTAAACCCCCCAAAATCTGGGTTCTAGTTTCCATTCATCTCTAGATTAAGTGTTACTTCACCTGGGAAATTAATATCTCAGAAGAAAGGTGTGTGAATTCCCAGGATAAAATGTGCTCAAGATGCAATAGACACTTCTATAAATACTTTGAATTTAAGTAGGAGTAAGTCACACATAGGAATCAATCGGCCATTAATTTGTTCATTTATTTATTGACAGAATTGTAATTTTGGTAGTGAAGAGTATAGATCCATACAAGCGATGCCGCACTTCATTGGCTTTGTCAGTTATTTTGCTTCTAAATATTTTACCAAGTTTTCTGACAGCCACAGAATTCCTGGCTGAACACTGAGGGTGCATCTGGTCTCTGGCTGCTGCAGTTAGTCGTGCCACTGCCACAAAAGAAAGAGTGGGCAAGTACACATTGCCAATGTCAGGCTCGCATTTGGGGATCTTTAACGGCATAGGATCAGGAGGATGGATCTGATGTAGGATGGATGACTAGAGGCAAAAGTAGGATCTGAAACTATTTAAAGGAAAATATGAATGTGATTCCAGACCTTTGCATAAGAATTTCCTCCTGGGGAGAAGAGTATCTAATCTCACCTCATGTTAGACAACTGCAGTGTAGGTGCCTGCCTTTTGGATAGCCTCCTTCATAAGACGTGGAGAGGAAGAGGTGCCTAAAGGTTGTGATTGATTTTTTCTGTCCTACCATCTGTCTTAGGATGAGGTTGATCACAGCTGCACTTACAAAACCTGTTTCTCCATTGTATACAGAGACCCTGAAGGATAGTTGAAGTGTATATATCTACACTGCAATCATCTACAGTTAAGGGAGGTGAATATTACCCCTGCACCTCTTGTCCCAGGACCCCTCTCTATCCCTGAAACTGTGTCAGGTAGAAATGTTCGTCTGCTATGAAATACTTCCCTACAATTTTCCTAATCCTTCAGCTGAATTTTCTCTAGCCTCCAGATGACATGGAAAAATGTTTTCAAGAGGCCCCCAGTTTGAATTGGGTGAATAACTTGAAGCTAGGCATATACTTGAATTATGTGATGAACTGATATCTCCTTGATTTAGACATGACTTATCCAGCTTTAATCAGGCCATGGGACAAAGTGCTCAGACCCTGAACCTATCAAACACTTAGATGTATGAAATATTGCATCATAGGTAGAGTGATTTAAAATTGTTACAGGCCATAAGTAGATGATAGTTTTATCTACTGTTATGGAGAAACTGTTGGAACCAATTGTCCAAAGCCTTTGTTGTAACCACTTTACAACATTATTATTTTCTCTGAGGGTGGTAATAAGGATGAATTAAGCAATAATGCAAATGCCTTTGAAAATGAAAAATAACACATAGGATCATTGTTTCTGTGCCCTTTGGGTGCAAAGGCTAAAATAAACATCTAAGTTTTCTTCCTGTTCTTTCCAATAGCCTGTCTCTTTGCACCCTTAGTTTTATGATTTCCTCAAGCTCATAAATCTCATGCAAAAGGTAAGGATTGTGAGGATAGAAAAATCACTCTTATCAGTCATGTGAGTTTACATCATTCCTCCTTATTGCCCTCATGTTCAATTATTTCCTCCTTAATGGTCTTGTTGTTTTCCCTGTATATAAATCAAGCTGCACTGACATGCAAAATTAAGTATGGGAAAATCAGCTGCTTGCTTTTTTGCCTGATGAGGATGGGCTACAGAGGTATTTCATGCTAATGGCATCAAGGGAAAAGTACGTCAAAAAGAGTTGCCTTTTTGTGCAAAATTTTCTTGATACTGTCTGCACCTTCTAGCCTACATCTTTAAAAAGAGGGAGAGTGGGATCTTGTTGCTGTTGTATTGGCCTGCATATCAGTGGGTACTTTGGCCATGCCAGGGGCAGCTGACAGATCTTAGGCAAAGTTCCTTCACCTCTGTGTCTCTTTCCCAACTAAATTCCTTGCCTTTTAAAAGGTCCTCGTATTTTACACCAATAAGAGTTTCTGTTTACAGCTACAATTACTTTGCTATGGCAGTCTTCATAAGAAACTGAATGAACAGTGCTGGAGAGAGGAAAGATTTTAATTTATCTTTTTTACACAGGAGTTTGCTGTTCAATAAGTTGAGTTAGAGTGTAAAGTTCTGCTTTTTGGGTAAGTGCATACGATCGCTTAAAAGAGCTGGCAGATTTTCCTACTCCTTTCCATTTTACCAACTGGAATGGTGTTTCAAACTTAACATGAACTGTTGGTACGCTTCCCAGCTCCCTCATTAGAACAAGCCTGATGGTGTTGCCTACTCATTTGATTGTAAGCTTTTCCCAACCCATTTCCTTTTCTTGTACATTTAAAAGCACTAAAGAGAACAGGATCCTGATTCTAGTAGAGGCCTTTGGCATTGCTACGTTAAAATCACAATAAATGTTGAACCTGCAACCCTTCAAGCTACATCAGAGTAGGCCAAATATTTGAACCAAGGTAGGAAATGTTAAATGCCATGTTGATTTGGAAATTGTATTTGATACTGTCCCAAAACATAGAACTGCATTTCAACCAGCGTAGGAGTCATAACTTTTTAGACGTCAATGGATCTCATACTGATTTAACTATTACTATCCATTTGGATAGTAATGGTTTGGAATGAATGAGAGGGCTAAAGATTTTTCTACTATAGATGATGCCTCTTCTACATGATTTGGAAAAGACCAAAGCTTAGACTGAAGGAACAGCAGAGACCATAAAATAACATGGGCATGAGAAACAAAAGCATGCATCTCAGAGGGAAAAGGTGTTGAAGCTGGAGGACTCAAGATTTGTGCTCAGGTTTGGGACAGTCTAATTAGAGCAAGACAAAATGCTGACTAGTTCACCTTTGTGCAAATCAATTGGATATTTTGTATACAGAGATCTTGGCAGCAGCACTCTATGGGTGAAAGAACATTTGTTTGCTTTCAAATGATTTTCGAGAAATGAACGCTTTTTTGCATTGCTAGTGCCTAACTATCCATTGCATGTAGTTCTCTTGGGAAACTCAGTAGCTTTGTCACTCACTGGCTTTGATTTGCCTTGTTTGATTTGTTTCTTTGAATTCTTCAGTTTTCCTTTTTCTGCTGGTGTGAACTTTGTGCTTGTGCTTCCCAGTCCGTGATACTGTAATCTTTTACTTATGCACAGAAAGCTGTGTCACTGGCCACATACGTGCAGGCTTCTACACTCTGCCCTGGCACATTGTTTGTGATTACCACTTTGCATTATCTGCACAGCCCTGGCCACTTTAGCGATCATTCAGCAGGGCCAGTGAGCACCAACTGTGATGGTAACTTCTGCATCTTGTCTACTTATCTACTTTGTATTGGATTGACACTACCGGTTTGTTTAGGGCAGAGCTGCATATAGGCACGTGGCAGAAAAACTACTTTGAGTTTATTGTTTTGGAGCTGTGACACCGGATAAAAGAATCTGTAGCCCATACTGTCATCCATACCATTCACCTTTGACCAAGAAGTACTGGTACAGTCAGCACCTGGGAAGCTGACTTACAATGTCCTCCCTCCGTACTTTGCTGCCTCACTGATTATTTACTGGGGTAACAAAGTTCTGTGGTTAAACACTGGACTGAGATCCAGGAGAGAGAAGATAACTCTTGCCTCAGCCACAGATGGTCCTTGTGATCTTGGAGAAGTTTTTCAGTGTCTCTGTGACTGCTGGGAGTAAGCGCTCTGCTCTGTCTTACAGGAGTGTTGGCAGAGGGTTAACTTGTTAGCAGTGAATAGATCCTGCTAAAATTGTGCATCGGCTGAGATGCAGAAGGCAACAAGTGAGAAGGCAGGCAGAAGTTACCACAAGGGATAGGCTGAACGCACAGGCCCAAGGCAACCAGGCTGCATTGCTTGGTTTTGTAAAGATAAACTGATTAATCCTTATGAGGTGCTGAGATACGTGAAAGCCACAGAAAATCCCAACTATAAATACACCGACTAACAGAATATCCATTTGTACTCCTAGGAAAATCCCTGCCAGGTTTGTTTTTTTTTTTTGAAACTGAACCTAGTGCTTACAGCATTATTTTTTTTTTTACCTGTAGAATTACACAGTGCAATATTCAGAGCTGGGAAAAGAAGGTTAAATTCAAATAAACCTCAGGATTGAATTTTTAGCTGTAAGACAGACCGAGCTGAAACTTAATTGCCTCTTTGGAAGCTAATGTAATGGCCATTTGCAGTGTGGGGACACATTAGGGAGTTTTTTCCATTCACAGCTTTCTTTTCTAATATATATTCAAATGTAAGAGCAACTTCTCATTTTAGAAATATAGCCAGAAGTAAATCCTACTTCACTGGTGCAGTAACAGAGATGGATCTGGGGAGCGAGGAGTTACGCTTGCAGTTCTTTTGCTGCTGTCGAAGGTGTCACCTTCACACAAAGCTTCAATCTGTTCCACCTTGCAGAGGCCAGAATGGCCTTTTCTACCTGCAAAACATACCATGCTTCTGCTGCTCCCCCTTTTCCACACTAATTGAGGTTCTTGGCACTGATTTCTTTAATTGCACAGGTGAGAACTGAATGAAAATTGACATCTCATGGTTTCCAATCAGACTGAATTTGCCTACAACAGGATTCCCTCAATTTTTGAAAGAGCTCAATGTCCTTTAGACTCTTAAATGAGAGAGTCATTTTTTTATGAGCACTCTTCAAGTACAGTGCATGGTGATGGGGTGAGGGGTGTCTGCGTTTTTCTGAGCAGGGACATACATGAAAAAAAGTTGTCACCTTACTGGCCAGGAAAGCAACCCCCCTCACACACTTCGTTTATACTTTTGCAGGTGTTTCTGGGTGGCATAGGTAAAGTAGCACACTAAAGACTGGTTTCAGTGACTTAACCCAGGAGCTCTGCAAACACGCTGAAGTTTTTGTAGTGTCAACAGATTCTGCAGGTGGATGCCTGGCTGCGAAGAGCTTTTGGAAAGTGCTCTGAAGGCAGGAACAGCTTCATGCTGGCATACATCAAGTCAGTGCTTTTACGCTAAGGGTGGAGTTTGTAGCTGTTATCTGTCTTCAGCCTTCATAACTCAAGGAACCAAAAGTGAAATAAAAGGCAATGAATAAAGGGTCTTTTATTCCCCCAGCAGCCAACAGGGGGGAAGCAAAGAAGACAGGCCTGGGGGCATGCCCATGTGGATGTTGGAAGTGATGCCCAGGACTCCCTAATTTCATTATGCTCCACTGTGCTGAGCAGCAAATGGGTCCCCATTCAACCCTTCTCTCCCACCTTCCCCCCTTATTTCATTTTTACTTATTGTCACAAGTTTCTTACCTCCCCTTCTTCCTCCTTCTGCCTGTATTGTCAATTGCTGAAAAAGCTGCTTGCCTCAGGATGGCATTTACTGGCAACTCTGTGGGAGTAATACAGTTACCAGAGCACAGCCAGAAAGCTTGGCCTTACAAAGTGCTCCCTGGCTTTGTGCTCCATTCCCATGCCTGTTGTGATGCCACTGCAGCTTGCCACCCCAGTGAGCAGACTTAAGCAGGGAATTAAAAGATGCTCCCTTCTCTACTCTCAGCAGCTGTGCTTTCAAAGAGTAAAAACATGTCCAGGTCTTTTCTACTTTTATCTCTTGATCATGTCTGATCAAATTACCATTGTTTATGAATTCTGATTTGCAGAGACCGAGGAGCTGACTGCAAGGGACTTCCATACAGAAATCAATGCTTGCATCAAAGGTCCAGGGAAATGATCAGGCAAATAATCTGTCTCGGTCCATATCATGTCCATTTTTCCTTGAGAAGATCAGAAAATCACACATACATAGTCATAATATAACAATAGTCCTTTGACTTCAGATTGGGCTAAGATTCTAATTTCTACCAACTTATTCTAGGTTGAGAGTAATTAATTTCTTTGTTGTGACACAAAATAAACTATAAATTTTTAGTGAAAGACTTTCTGAAGGCAGACAGAAGCATATTCATCCTAAATCTGTTGACTTTTGCTGCTTTATCAAAATTAAAACATTTCAAAGAAGTTTTCATTTCTTTTTCTTTTATTTGCATTCACTTATTTTCAGATGTTCAGGTGAGAATTCCTGAAGTCCAAAGACTTCCTGTCAGTTCTTGTCAGAGGAAATAAGAACAACACAGGTTGAAAAAGAAAAAAAGAAAAGAACCAAAGAACCCCTCTTTAGAGTTACAGATCCTGTTTTGATAAGATTGCATTTTACATAGATTTGTGAATGTTTCTGCTTTTGCAACCGCTGATACACGTTATTTTTTTACACAAATGTTGGTCTCCGGGTAACTTCACCTGAAACATTGGAAATGTCTTTGTTCCACAGAGCCTTCCCTTCGTGGGAACAGGTGGCTCACAGAGCATGAGTGCTTGTCACCTGGGGTAGATAAGCCTACTGCACTGACTCCCTTCATTTCTATCCCGATGATGCTGAAATGACAATTCCATGTGGGGTTTTTTTTTAGTGAAAAGAGGTCAGTTTTAATTGTCATCCTAAATATAGTAGCAAATTTCAGCTGAACGTTTGAATGCTCGTTCGAGGCCTGTTTTCGTAAGTGAAGAAAATCTCATAGCCTTGATTTCTACTGGTTTGACACTTTCTTTTATGAAGGTGTCAGCCACTGACTTGTAGTGCAATTATTGTGGTGACACTGACACCTATATATTGGTGCTATTAACACTTCCATTTCATGTCCCCTAGATAAGAGCTGTCTCTTGGAAATCCTTTGGTTGAGTTATTTGCCTCAGGATGTGCCTCCGATGCAAAAATAAACAAACCACAGGATTTCTGGCTTTTTAAAGCTGAAATGAAAATCTTAGTTTTCTTTATATGTGACACATTCAATGTGTGCTAATTTTTATTTGAAGCTGCATTTGTTGTAAGTGTTATTTAATGTGATGGTGTTGGTAGAGAGACACCTAGGACTAGAATAGTTCATACTAAATTCCTGGAGGAAATTCCTCTTTAAAATACAAGAATCAGTTCATATTGTTGCCATAGGTATAGAATTTGGCAATGGCACTTTCTGGCTGATTAGCTCTTTGAATTTATGGTCCATCAACCAGAACCAGGGGGGGAGAAGTTGAAAGACTGTCATGACATTTATTGGCATTTTCACTAGGTTTTACTACTACTACAATGGCATGGCTATACCTAAGAGTAGGTATTATTGCTGCTTAAAACAAGCAACTGTCCTGGAGGCAAGCAGAAGAAATGCCCTTACTGTGAGACTTTGAAAGAGGGAAGAATTTGTCAGTGTCTCTAGGACACTTGTAAAACTATAACCACAGAACTTGTCTCAAAACTGGTGAAAGAAAATAAAAAGTTTGCATTTTACTTTAACCTGACATAAACTTGTGCTGCCGTTTGTGCTGCCATGGGGTCATGTTCCCCCTCCTAACCCTTGCTAACCACCTGTGCCTGCTGCTGCCTCTTCTGTGGTGACACGAACATTGATTTGATTCATGATGACTCAGATGGGAGAACAGATGGAGCTGAAAAGCACCTCACCTGAAAGTATGATCTGCTGGGTGACTTGCACGTGCTTGCCCAACACTGCTGTTGGTACAAGGAAGGCACTAAGAGCAAGGAGCCAGATGAAGGAGCTCACTGGCCATGGCCTTGGTTCTGCATTGCAGAGAATAAAGAAAGTGTCCTTCAACCATGAGTATTCTCAGAAAGAGTTTAACCGGTCCCCCTGCAGAGAGCAACTTGAGCACAGGCCTGTTTTTTCTAGTCAAAAGAGTGAGTGAGGAAGATTCAAGGATCTTCACGTCCTGACTCTCATGCCAGTACATGACTCAGATACACAGAGGTGTACCAGGATCAACAACAAGCTCAGACCTTCTCATGATGCTCATCACGATGCTCACGAAGTGCTTAGTTCAGTCTGAATCAGAAGCAACTCTTTCATTGTCAGCAGAGTTATGCTATCATAAAACCAGCGTGACAGGACAATCAGGTCTTATGCCAATAATTATCCAGTTTCTTCACTTTGAGCATTCCCAACCATTTTAGCAATGCTTTCCACATCTTCCCCATGTGTTATTATCTTCTCTGGCAGACTGGGGCTGTTTGATTTTCTCCTGCTGCCAACCATTGGTCTCAACATTGGTTTTGTGGCTTTGTTTGAGGAGCAGAGGGCTGCCAGTGCTGCTCGCTGGGTTGGCAGCCTCCCCCATGTGTGTCGTCAGGGAGAAGAGATAGATGGTGCCTTAACGGTGATGTGGGAGAGGAGGCCTTGGGCTCACTCCTCCGCTGTGACAGG
The DNA here is from genome assembly GCF_000687185.1 of Egretta garzetta. Taxonomy (NCBI): domain Eukaryota; kingdom Metazoa; phylum Chordata; class Aves; order Pelecaniformes; family Ardeidae; genus Egretta; species Egretta garzetta. Next base: position 2,105,293 of record NW_009260484.1, read on the forward strand.
CGCGCCAGCGAAAGTCTCTTAAAGTCCTCTCATTTGAGTTGTCCTTTTGAACTCAAATTTCTCTAGTTTGAAAATGGTTTCAGTATTAGTTGGTCTCTCCTCTTGAAATTTTCAAATCAAAGCTGACAACATACACACGTGCAAACACAAACACATCTATGCTTATTCACTGCTATTAATAAATTTTTTAAAAAAGATCCTGTGTAGACTGCAGTTTATGAACCTACATAAGGTAGCATAAAAAGAAGATAAATTAGTAGTTCTAGTATAAATCTCTTTTGCAGGAAAATACATTCCCTCATGCTGAGAGCTGCTGAAATGACAAGTTTTGATAAGTGTTTATCCACAGGTTTTTTTTTAATATGTCTTCCTCTTTCCACAGTGCCAGTTGAGTGGTTTATTTAAGAAAATGTAACATATACACCTTCTTCTCCACTCCTTGCAGCCTCCTGGCAAAAGAGTCACTGTTCATCTCAGAAAATTCAAAGGTGCATAACTGGAGTTGCTAAAGGTCTTGACTCAACTGTTTTGGTAGTCCAATGAATATTTTTGTTTTACCTGGAGGAACTATCAAGTGCAACACAGCAGATATCCAGATATCCGTGTCATCTGCTGCCTTGCCTCAAAATATTTTAGAGATGAAGTACAGTGCCCAGTTTTTTTCTCAACTTTTATTTTTCTTTTTTGGAAAGCTTAAGCTACATGAAATGATATTACCCACCGTAGCTTCCCGTTGCTGCCAGATGACTGAAAAAGAAAAGCTGAAGCTAAATTTGGATGTGCTCTCTCTTTCTGAATATGTTTAGTGTGCAGTGCCTTTTCTTTCTCAATTAAAGCATTGCTTCTAAAGTATATCTGTGAATCGCTGTTAAAAGCATCAGCCGTGGCCATTTCAAAGCATCATCTGCTTAACAAATTCGAAGTAGATTGACCTGTTTCCCCATGCTAAAAGAGTTTCACTGACTTGTTAATTTTAGAGGATGTCTCCAGACATTAGCTTTCTTACTTCTAGAGCCTGATGGATCTGATTTTGATGCCCTCAAGTCAGTAATAATTCACCCTACATGCACTAACATACCATTAAGTATGAATAAGAGTATCACCGTCAAGCCTTATGTAAACTTGTTTCAGGCTCACCCAGTACACTTTATTCTGTTCTTTCCCCATTCTTATTTCTCTCTTCTCCCTCTGATTTTCTTGTCAGTTGTTTCAACAGCAGATCCTGTCCTCTAGAACAACTTTCTGTTATTGCTCTTTGCCTTTCCAAATCATTCCACGTGGGTTCTTATGGTATTGAAACCTGTTGTCAGCCAGGTGTAACAATTAGGCACTGTGAGAGAAGCAACAAATGTTGGTTTTACAACACCTTGAGGTTCCTCAGTGCTGGCTGATCTTCCAGCGTCCAGAGCATCCAGATGTGAGGCTGGCAGAGAGTTGCAGGAGGTTGGCTGCACTATTATAGAAATACCCAAGAAACTATTTTAGGTACTGAAAACAACGTAACTTTAAAAAAAAAAAAAATTAAAAAAGGCAGCACAGAGCTAGTCTGCTTCTGAGACCCGTAGGAAACTTAGCTGGGTAGAGCACTGTGGCTCATGATGCTACTGCAGCTTTCTCTGCCCAGTGCTGCCCCATGCACAGCCCCTGCTGGGTCCTGACCCTGCAGCCTGAGAGAGGGGGGAAGCAGAGGAAGACGCTGGAGAGCTGCATTCAGTTCTTGGCTGTGTCAAGGATTTCCTGTCACCTTGAATGTGTCCCTTACTTATCTTCTGTTACTATTTCCATCTATAAAATAGGGACAACATGTTTCAACTCCTCATAGAATAATTAAGACGGTAAATCCAGGAAAACATTCAAATACTATTATAATAAGTAATAAAGCTGGTAATACAAATTATGAACAGGGTGGAACAGAAGTTCCTGTTTCTGCAGAAAGCAAAGCTTATTCCAGTTTCTCTTTATAGTATTCTTTACTTTTCTAGAGGTGCTCCTGGTTTCCTAATTAAATAAATTCATAAAGAAAGATCTTGTCCCCTGCCAATGCATTGGAACCCAACAGCGGAGGACAGGCAGCTCCTGGGTAATGTCTGTTGGTCACAGATCTCTTCGGGTTCAACTTCAGGCAAAATGTGTGTAGCCATTTAAAAGAAGACCATGCTATGTAAACGAAAAGTTGCATTTTGGTGTCATTGGAGATTCAAAAACTTATCTCTGTCCTGGGTTTGATCCTGTTGCAATTGGAGGTGATGGAAGCTTTGCTGCTAATTTCACAGGGAGCTGGGCTGGGGTGAGTAAGCTAGCTGTGATACTTAGAGAGAAGCAATGCCAGCTAGGTAATCACTTCCAGAGCACTGGGGAAGGCAAGCATATTTTGTACCTTTCTGTCTGAAAACACAAGACTTTGGCTAGTCCACACAGCCAGGGGCAGACTGCAGAAATTAATCAGTCTCCCATGTTAGGGTTCGCTAAGCCGTTCTGCAAGAAGGCTTCATTCCCCTAAGGGTGCTTTTGTCTTCCTCTACACTCCTCCCCAAAGGATCGCTGCTAGTTCCCTGGAAACTTGCCTTGGGGCCACTCTCTGTGCTGGAGGAGTCCTTGATTTACCCCACGATGATCACCACTTTTCTTCAGCATCCATCCTGCTTATAGCAGCACCACTTCCAGGAGGTAGTGCCTTGCAACCCTGCTTCAATGCTGCTGCTGCTGCTGCGTCCTTGCACTGCAGGGCTGCCAAGAGGTGGTGGTAGGGCAGAGGCAGCTTGCTGAGGAACAGGGTGGGGAAGGTGTTCTGAGCTTTAAACATGACACTTGGTTGGTCATGAACCCAGTATTAGACTGTTTCCAAGAAGCTTCCCAACGCACATAGGACAAGACCCCTGTAGGCCAGTCTTGGGGACACACTCTCTGCTTCCGAGGTCTTTGCACTGCCCTTCCCCGTGTGGGATGCCTTGTGCCACACTCGTGAGCAAGGCTGGAAACCGCGTTTGACTTCCTCAGGAGCGGCCTGTGCAGAAAAGGGTGCTGGCTCCCACCTTTTCTTTACCACTGTGCAAAAGCGGGTCAGCACCCAGGTTGCCACGCTGCATACGATGCAAGCAACTGTGCTCAAGGAGCGAGGCAGAGACAGCAGAGCTAAAGCATTGCTATATTTAGCACTTAACCAGAGTGAGCCACAGTTTGCATGAGGAAAGATGGATCTTCCTCACTGCTCAGGACAGATTTAGGAGTATGCACAGCAGCATTATCTCATGTTACTATGTCTTCATTATTTCTATGGTGGCCTGTTTCAACTGGCTGTAAGACAGCACTTCATAAGGCATTAGGCGTAATTAAAATTAACTTTCAACTGCCAAAACAAATAACCAGACTAAATGCATTTTCTTTTCCTTTATTTTGAGTTGTCTTTGCTCCTTTTCTGAGTGGAGTTACATGGTACTTCAGAACCGTTTTCCCAACCCCTCTCCAATGTGAAGTAACTTGGAGTAAAGAGCTCATGATCATTTCTGCAGTGAGTGTCTGGGCTTGGCTCCATCCACAATAAGAGCATATGCAAAATGAGGTGGGAGTTCCTGTTTGGGGAGAGGTGAAAGGCACAGTGCAAAAACAAAAGCCAATTTACAGCTTTTCTGTAACTCACCATGGAGTGACATTGTTTTGACAGGTGAGAGGCAGTAAACCTCACTGTACTGAGAGATTTCTGAGTAGCCAGAATCTCCCTTTGTACTGTGTGTGAAAAGGAAAGTAGGCCAGAGAAAGAAACAATTTGCTCTTAGTACAGTCATGCTTGCTCAACAAAACTTAGAAGATAGTATCTGCAGAAATACCAGCCTTTCAAAAGCAACAAGAATTAGGAGATTACCAGAGTGTCACTATCTCATTTACTGCATCTGTGGAAAACTCTGGAACTTGATCCACATGCCTGCTCATTTTTGGCTGTTATGCAAAGAGTAATTACATTATCAACCAACCAGTAAAACAGGCAAAAACCCATGGTGAACGCTACTGTTCCACTGATCTATTTAATGGATGAACGGTCTTTTCATTTCATCTGCCTCTGACTTGTAAAAGAGAGAAGGAAAAGTAGAATAACAGCAATAAAACCATGAAAAAAGGGGATGGGAATGTTTGTATTGTTCTATGCGGCACCCTGCAAGACCCACTTTTGACCACGTTCACAGTGATAAATGCGTGTGACTAAATTTAGCACTGTGTGGACCTACGACAGCCCTGTGACTGTCACACTGTCAGACCCCCAGGCCTACCCCTCAGCAGGGCTTGCTGTTTTGGGTACTGCACCCCACCACCTGGCTGGCACACCTCCTGCTCTGGCTCTAGGGCAGCCTCTCCAAGTTTAAGCCAACTCCACAGTGGTTTGTAAATATACCTAAGCTCTGAAACAGTGTGACGTTTTTCATGCAGGGAGGAGAAGAGAGGGAAAAGACCAAGGTTGTCTGGCATTGGAAAGCTGTGTGCCCTATCTCTCTCTCCTTTTCTGTGTGCCAGATTCTTGCCGTAAGACTCTGACAGAAAACCCGCTGAAGAAAACTAAAAGATCCTACGACATCAATAAGCTTTCCATCAGGCCAAAAGAGCAAGGTTATGTGGTTGCCTGGCCGCTCCAGTTCTCCTATGTCCACAATGGCAGGCTGTCAAATCCAGTAATTCACATAAAATAACCTTGTAGCATAAAATGGAAAAAGCAACAGCAACAAATGGAAATGATAAAACTGAGACAAAAAAGAAGAAGAACAAAAAAAGAAGCTGATGTGTTCTTAAGCTTCTCAAATGCAGAAGTAGTTAAAGACCAAATAGCTGCAACTGAAAATAGCAGGAGGCAGCTAACACCACCTGTGTCCATCGTAACCCTCCTGTGCTGCCCCACCGATGTGATCAGCCAGCCCAGAGAACCTGAAATGTCCTTCTTTTCCAGGCCTGGCAGGGCGAATGCGTCTCCTAGAGACTGGATCATTTTGCCAGCTGGCCACCTCAGTAGCTGTGGGTAGCAGAGCTGCTCAAATTGAACACCAGCTGGCTGAGCAATAAAGCCTCCGCTGTAATGTTCCCTCTTGGGTTGACTACCCCTACAGACTTCTACTGCTCAAACCTGTTGTTGCCCCTGTGCAGAAATTCTGCCCTGAGCGGGCACGCAACTGAGCAAAGCTGCTGTTGTCCCGGCTCTCCTGGGGTGCCAAGCCTCACTGCCAAAGTCACGCAAATAGCGCCTTGGTGCAGATCAAAATCAGGTCAAAGAACTCCAGCATTTGGTCTGAATCACTTATAACTTAAGCACGTAGAAGCCTGAGGGGTTTTGCAGTGTTTCTTCTGTGGCCTGCTCATTTCTGAAGCAGAGTACTCGGTGAATTCACAGATTTTAATGCAGTGTCAGAAGAAACATAAAGGTAATGTTGTTACACTACTCCGAGTGCCGGGTGAAGAGTCAGAGCAGAAAAACAAACCTCACCGAACTGTTAGATGTCTCATGATAGATGAGTCAGAAACTTTTTGTTTCCTGCTACACTGTTACCAATTTAGTAGGCTGCAGAACGAGAACATGGAGCTGTGAATGACAAAGAAGAGATAATTTGTGAAAAATGCCCACAGCTTGTGGGGTAGATGAAAGACAAGATACAGCAATTACAAAATACCAGGAGACACACTATGTGGGCAAAGGGTGTGTCCACGTTCTTCAAGCATTTGAGCAATTAAAATCCAAGTTATCATTCTTTCCAATAGTTTTCAGTGAGCAGAAGCAGGTGCCTTCTCCAAAGACCATGAGTAGATACGTCAGATATATGTTGCATCTGCCACCAAATGCAAGGCAAACATTTAGGCTCCAGTGATCCTCAGTTTGCATCCTTTGTGAATGCCGGGGAGAAAAAAGTCTTTTCTGCTAGGAAAGTTTGGAAAACAGTGCTACCAGTGGGGTGTCACGGCACAGAACAGAAATTCAGGGGCTATTATGAGGCTCAGGTTCAAGATTACTCAGCTTTGCTACTCTCGTGTGAGCCAGACTTACCAGCCAAATTCATTTCATGTGTACATGATCCATGTAAGGCTTCATCATCTACCACATAACCCCAAAGATAAAGAGTTAAATACAGCTTTGGGCCATGTGTGAACCATCAAAAGTAAGTGAATTTGCATTTTGATTACACTAGATATAGTTTGGTGAACTAAAACAAATGACTTTGGTAAGATTTGTGAATCCTCCTGTGAATTAAAATGTTCTGTATTTCAACTCCAAATGTTGGTCAGCAGAGCAATGCTTTGTAATAGGCTTACAGAGTAAGCCGTGGTTGTTTCCTGTCACTCTGCTGTTTCAAACTGAATGCCTTAGAAACAAGAACGGGGCGATGAGAGGTAGAATGGGAGCTTAGATTCTACTGGCATGATTTGAAAAGTAACAAAACAGTTCAATAGCAACTTAACAAAGATCCATGCTCGAGGAAGACATCTCCCTGGGGTTCTTGACAGTATGGCATCTACATTCTCCTGTATTTCAGGAAGGAATTTAGAATGTGCTCAGAGGGAAAACAATTCACAGAAAAGCCATGGAAATTATTATGGGAAATGAAAAACAGATCATAGCAAAAAACTCTGAGCACGCTACCTATTTCCTTTATAATAGAACTGATTGAGGAGTAACAGAGTCACAGTCTGTATGTACCAGCACTGAGCATACAGCATGAATGAACTTTTCAGTAGAGTGGACAAAAGTATAACAAGATGCATTAACTGAAAGGCAGACAGTTCAAACTAGGAATAAGGCACACATTTTTTAACAGCGTAATTGAAACAGTTTACCAAGGACTTCAGTGACTTTTCCATCAATGAGAATACATATAGAATGACTGAAAATTTTTCTACAAGACACCTAGTTGAAACAAAAATTAATTCAGGGAAGTTCAATGGCGTGTCATATACAGGAGGTCAGACTAGATTATCACAAATGGGCCTTTAAGTTTTAAAGTCTAAGAATTTATGGGAGATTGAAAAGATATTAACAAATTTTCTTCCAGTAGAATGTCCTTAACAGAGATCAATCTCTCTCTATCGATGGATTTTCCATACTTTCCATCACTGTCTTAAGTCTCTCCCAAATAAATTAGATTAGCGTAGTGAGATCAATAGTGATTTCATAGCGTCTTCTCTTTTTCAGCCTACCTCAGTTATTGAAAGAACTATCTAGTCTAAATATATACAATCTTTTATTCCATTTGAGAAACAAGCCATCCAGTTATATCTCATTAAAGCACCTTAAAATTAAAGTCTTAATGAGCATAGTAAAACTGCCAACTAAGAAATGCCAAAACTTTAAAACTTCTTAAAAAATTAGTTCTGAACATTTTTCTGATAAGAAAGAGCTAAGTATTTTTACAAAATAATTATGTTTACAGTTTCTAGTTTCAGATTTTTCTGAGTGAGTCAAGTGCAAAAGTTCTGGTTGGACCATGTGGAAAATCATCTTTACATGCTTTGATAGCTCCGCTGGTTTGCTTCCATCTTTCAAATACCCCAAACTTGTCATGTGCTAAAATCAAGTCTGGAAAATGTCAGTCCCAGAAAACATGCTTGTCAAATTAATAGCAACCAAAAAAAAAAGAGGAGTGGTTATATTAAAAACTGAACTCGGTGATAATTATACTGGTATTCTGGTGTGTATTATCAATTTGTCTAGCCTAAGATGCAGCCATCAGGAGACCTGCCAGCAGAAGTAGCCGGGGAGGTGTGCCTCTCGATGCCTGGGCTGCCTTTTCTCCCTGGCTGACTTCATTCACATGCCTCGTCATGCCAATTTACTCCCGTCCTTCTCCCTCCCTCCCCAGCCGAGTCGGATGTTGCAACCTATTTACAGTGAGGAGATTCCTTTACTGGGTGAACTTTCTGTTACCTGGCAGGAGAAATTCCTCGGGAATGAATGCAGTCTCAGTATCTGTGAAACAGCTAAGGGATTAGAGTTGTCTTTTCAAGTCACTGAAGACTTCTGATAAAGAGCACAGCAGCACTCTGCCGGAAGTGCAGAAGAGTACTGATCCCGCAGAAGATTATGGGAGACTTTTTTGCAAGTAGAAACTGAACATCCATGTTAGGTATTGGCTATTATTGCCCCAGTCCCAGTAAAAAGCGATGTGCGTGATGGGTGCAAATTTCACAGGCTGTATGCAAGTCACCCCACACTGCTGCAGGGTGGTTATACGCTACCCAGCATGACAATGCATAGGGAATTCAGACTGGGAATATCCATAGTAGAGTCTGATCAGCACGGTGCAAGAAAAATTCACCTTGTTCCTGCTTCTGTCTGCCTCTCCTCTTTCACACCTGTACCCTTAAGGCTTTGTGTCCATTGAAAGACCCTTGGGTAGAACCTGTGGTAAAAATGTATGGAGCCAGGCAGCCTCTTGTTTCACCACCACTAGAAGGAAGCCGCTTGGTGGCTTTCCAAGAGCTCCTCAGCAGAGGAGAGGCTACAGCTGCCTTGCTTTACCATAGCCTTACCCTTGGAGATATGTCCACTGCCAGGACACCCAGGTTCTGCTTCCTGTTGCATTTAACTAGGGTGAACCTAGCTTATCTAAAATGCATTTCAGTGAAAAAAAAAAAAAGGAAATAAATGGCCTGTCACCAGTGAAATAGTTGGGGAATTAATGAAATCATGTGGAATTAAAAGAATGGCTCCTTTCCACAGTGAATGGAAGCCAAAACAGCTGTGAATCTCATTTCGGCATCTAGCAGAAAAACTGTCAGCCTGGTTATAGTAAAGATGATAATATTATGTTTTTTAATCTTATCTGGATATGTCCCCTCCAGTGGTTTCCTGCTGGTAAACCACAGAGAAGAGAGGCAGTAGTAAGTAAACTAGAGGAAGTGAGATGAAATATAGTATGCTCCTTTGGTTAATAGGGGATTCATGTGAAGGATATTGCTAATTAAAACCAATAGTATTTTCCTCCATCTGGGCTTTCAAAACCAGTTTCAGAGGATACAGAGGATGGTTTGTTTCACCGAATTGCTCATAGTTTAGGGAAGCCACTGGGATGAAATATTAGCATTGCGGTAAACTGTGCTTGTGCTTTAAGAGCAACATGTGAAACAGACGCTTTACGGATTGTGAATACATGGTTTCACCCACATAATGTCCAAAGGACAGGGCAGCTTGGGGTTAGGAGAGTGAAATCCACCCTCAGCCTACTCCGAGGTACAAGAAACTGCCAAACAGTCGTGGTTACTGGGATAAGAGCTCTTCTGTCCCCAGGCTATGCGTGCGTGGCTCCAGGGCTGTTTGATCTACAGAAGCCTGAAGTCTGGGGATTTGCCCGCAGTGCTGACCTTCGTGCCGGGCTGCGGATGGCATGGTGATTCACAGGGAGCGTGCGGAGCCAGCGGCTGCCTCCCTGCCGCTGCTCACGGCTTTCCTCTGGTGTGACCAGAGGGAGTTGTGGTTGCTCCAAAGACCTAGCCAGAGCTCCCTTATAGAGCTCCTCACCTCATTAACTGCACCCGGAAATACTGAGCAACATCAGCAAAAAGATTTGTGAGTGAGATGACATCTTTATGCATTGGTGAGATCTTGTGCTCAGCGCTTACTTACTTCACCTGGATTCTAGGCTTGTGCCCAAGGCTGAGGAAACAAACCTAAATTTCTTCAGCTTGCCTATTCATGAGTGCCTTGTGTCAGCAAAACGTGCCTCATCATGTGGCTACCGGATGTTTTCTCCACCTCCTGCACCACTTCCAAGGATCCCACTATAACCCGCTTCCCCAACAACGAATGGAAAAGCCCACTTTTGTTGCTAGAGTTGTCTTTACATCACTGGAAACAAACAGTCTGTAGGAGATGCTGGAACAACTCCCTGTGTATTAACAGTGTCTGAAGACTGGCTTCCCATGTGGCTGAGCTGGGTACTTTGATATTAAATATGACGGGGAGAAATGAAGAAAAGATACTGCAGGAAAAAAGGTGGCAGCCCTCTTAATCAGAGCTGTCCAAGCTCTGCCCTGTGGGATGCCTTCTGTCTGGCTTTTGCTTGTCTGTTATCTGGCCCATAGCTGAACTGTTGTAATACCTTCTGAGTCCTTATTGTCAAAGGCTGGACTGTCCTGCTGTAAGTGACTTATCCCAAATCTGCGGCCAGTGAGTGTCCTCTATTAGATAATTCAAGTAAAATACATGTGTCCTGGAAGCCGAAGGGAAAATCAGTCTCCTCCTTTCTCCCCACCCTTTTCAATTAGATTTATATGTTTATTGGGTTTTAGTTTGGGCAGGGGATTCCTCTTACCCCATTTACTCTTGTGCTCTTGAGGCTTGAGCAGCCCTTTATTATTGCAAGAAGATCCTGTTTACCTCTTTTCACCTGTGTTCTGGTTTCTGGCCCTTGTTCTTCTCCTGTTGACTCCCTGAGGGTACACAGATGGTAGCCTGGAAGCCAAAAGGAATGATGCTGGGGGGGGGGGAGGGAGAGAGGGAAAAAAGTAAGAAAGAAAAAAAAAGCCGTGATCACAGCAAGCCTCCAGACTCTCCTATCAGCAAAATCTTAATACGTATCAGTGTGCTGGATCTTGTCAAGATGCAGGTAATGTATAATTTTGGGAATGCAACCTAAACAACATTTAGCTTGTTGGCTGTAAATGTTTAAACCTGTTCGGTAAGGTGTCACAGTTCTGTCATGGAGTACCTTCTGTCAGCTGAGAAAGATTCTTTTTATTCACAGGCAGTGCCGTAGTTAGTCTGTTCTTTAAAGGTGGACGTCAGCCTGAGAGGCACCACAGAGTGGGATGCCTAAACATTTCTCATGTCCAAATTAAGCCCTCTTACTCTGGGCACAGTATGCGGAGGGGTGGATTCACCCTATGTGAAGGAAGGAGTTAACCTTGCCACTGCAGTCTGGAAGGGATAGACTAGCATTTTTTTTCAGAGGATAAGGAAATGCCATGACTTACAGATAACTTCAGTCAGGTGGTTTTTGTTGGGTTTTTTTTTATTTTTTAGCATGGTGTTCTTTAGCATAGCAGGTGAAACATTGAAATATTCTTGGAGAAAGCTGATTTGCATGCAAAATGCTGTATGAAATGAGCCTTTAAAAGACAACCCAGTAAGTAAATGCAAATAGTGTTCTTAGCATAGAAAATATTACAGCTCTGTTACCTATTATAGCACGCTACCAGCTTCCTAAGTTTGCAGTCTAAACGTAGCCAAGCCTATAAAAGAGCAGCTCGGCTTTGCTGACGATT
>NW_009260484.1:2116548-2118503 GCF_000687185.1 Egretta garzetta
CGCGCCGCGCCGCGCCGAGCCGAGCCGAGCCGAGCCGAGCCGTGGCCCGGGGAGGGCTCAGCAGCGAGGGCTTGCAGAAATCAACACGCCCGGCCCAGGGCTGGTCGGGCGTCCGGCCTCGGACGGGCGCCGCGGGAAAGGGCGCTTGATCACAGAGCGTTTTGCATCGCTCGGTATTAAGGCGCACTTGTCAGGTGAGGGATGTTCGCGACAGGGCGTGGAGAGGGGCTTTCAAGCCTGAGCAGGAGGGCCAAAATACGCAGTGTGATGGTAGAGGGCGTGAGGGTTAGTGGAGAAGATCGAGGAAGAGACAGCAGGAGGGAGTGCGGAGGACTCTCGCCAGCGAAGATCCTGGGGGAGTCTGGAGAGCGACCGTTCTGGTCGTCCAGTTTTCCCTCAGAGCATGAGATGCAGCGTACCACACGAATGACAGCAAGGAGAGAAAATCCGGCAATTGCTGCAAAGAGCCTGAACTCCAGAAAGGCAGCTCATCCTCGGGGTGAAAGGGACTCATTGAAATAAGCAGCCAGAGCGCTCCAGTAATGAGAACTTGGCCCACGCAGAACCCAGAGACGAGTACTGCCTAGCGTACCCTGCGCACGCTCACGCCGCTCCCGATTCCCTGTCTTTCCACTGACGCTTTCTGGGCTAGTTCTTAATGGAATGAACCTTCCAGGAAGGACACTGTCTATAACACGAATAAAGTGGAAAAAATACACTGTTGCTTTCACTTGCAGTGGTTTGTTTTTATTTTACTGAGACTCCTTGTCAAGACAATAATAATATTATTCCTGTGGTCTTGCTTCAGTACAGAGGCAGTTTGCTGCCTAACTGGGCTAGTGATTTTGGGTAGATGTGATAACATTCAAAAATGTCATTTTAACCAAAACAGTAACACTCAGGAAGGCATCCAAACACTAAACAGTAACACTCAGGAAGGCATCCAAACACTAACTACGGAATGTGATGTTTGCCAGGGCTTTTAGAGTAAACGTTGACACCTTAAAGTTTGTTCTAATAAGCCTGCATGGACCTATGCTTAAATTTCTGATTGCAGACTGTATTTCTTGATTTAAAACAGACATTACAGGAACACTTAAGCACAATAACCTAAAATTTGGCCCTGCCCTGGGTGTTTTGGATCTTTGGCATACACGTGGCCATCCCTTTCCACTAAAGCCTTCTGCTCTGTTTCCAGCCAAGGGTAGGCAGCAAGAAGACGTTTACGAGGCAGCAGAATACTTGCAAATGTCAACATGCAACCCGCTCACCAGAGCTGAGCAAACTGGTACAACCAGAAAGTTACATACCCATGAGAGGTGGGCGCGGGTGGAGGGGAAAGCATGAGAGAGAGGACTGGAAAAAAATAAAAGAATCACGTGTTGTTTCTGTAGGGTTCTGTAGGAGTAGACTTTACTTCAACCATGTTGCAGGCCTCCTAATTTGGGCTAGCAGATGAGAGCAGCCACATCAGTCCTGATAACATCTTCTATTTTGCAACCCCTATGCAGAAGTGGGCCCTGTGCTTGCAGTTACGGCCCCTTGCAGAAGTGGCCCACAGTGTAGAAATAGGGAAATTCGAATTTCAGAAACAGACCTAGGTTTGCTTATCAGAACGCATGGAGGAGGTGTCGGAAGCGCAGATACCTAGCCCTGGCTCATTTGGCAGGCAAACTAAGCATGTTCAGGGCTGTACGACACAGGGAAAGCACCGCTGCGCCTGACCATCTCCGATTCACGAGCGGTATGCAGGAGGCAGAGCTCACAGGGCGATTCTGAGGACTCCGCTGCCATGTGTTCCTTCGCTATAGGTGCCTCCGGGCTGAAGCTATAGGTAAGAACAACAGGCACTGCGGGATGGGAACAAAGCCCAAGGGTGGCTCCCCCCCGCAGGCCCGCAGGGTCTCGGACGGGCTTTTCCCGAGGACATGCGGGGCCCAGTGGGATGGCGCAGG
>NW_009260484.1:2119889-2121770 GCF_000687185.1 Egretta garzetta
GAGCCCTGCGCCCAGTCAGTCGCCTTGCTTCCGTCTCTGAAGCCCGCTTCAGGCGTAATGGCAATTGCGGAGCAAGTTTGCCGAGCTCGGACATCCCTGGGGTACAGCTGGTTTTCAGAGCAGAGAGGGTGCGGTGGGGACCGCCGAGCGTTTGGGGTAACAGAGGGGAAGATTCTTTAGCCCATGCGGTTTCCTTAAGTGACTTTAGTGCTGTCTGTTTAGTTATTGCAGATGAGGCGCAACCTGTATCCCTTTGCACTCTTTGTTACATCGTAATAGACCCCGATGCATGTTCAGTGGTCCATCCCCCAAACTTAGTATTTGGTTCGTTAAATGGTAGAGTCACTTGAGATCAACTTTGCTTTAGATTTTATATTCTTGGCCCCATACCTCGTCTGTGGCACTCCGCAGCATTTTGCCGAGGCGGTGTGCGTCTGTGTGGACGTGGAAGTGGCCTTACACAGTCTTGACAAAGACAACTCTGAAGTTGACAAATTTCAGGTATGGCTATTAACGTTCACGAAGTAGGTCGGTAAGCTAGCTTAGTGCTTGATGCTGGATTATTTTAACGCATTAGTAGTTTGAATATTTGCTTTCAGCCTGGCTCTTCTAGAGGAAGCGGATTTTATTTTTTGTGATGCAGAAGACAGGCAAAGTTAAAGAGAATTGCACATGTAAATTCTCCTGAGCTCTTTTGTGCGCAATTTTCACTTCTAAAAGTTAACGCTAGATGGCTTTCTTATATCAGCTATCCGACAGAGGAGGAAAGTGTGTAATCTGTCTCTGCAGCTCACTATTTCTGTATTTGTCTATCTTTTTTTTTTTTTTTTCCTTCGTGTGAATAGTAAACTACCTTCTTGATAGGTTCTGCGCTGATTAAATGAGAGCAGAGATTGAAGTTTGCATACTAGCTGACATAGTTCATTGTTTTGATCAGCTCATCTTGCTGCTTATAGACATTATTTTATATATGCTTACTACCAATATCTAAAGGAAGTTTGTTTAGTTGGAAGATAGCTCTGCAAAATATTTACGTTGCTTTAAAGGAAGGCAGCTGGATAAGGAGGGATGTTTGAAAATGGGGAAAAACCCCCATAATTCAGTCTCAGTTGTTACTTAGTTTGATGGACTTACTTTAAAAAGGACCGTAGTGCATAATATTGTTTGTTCAGCTATTTTTTTCCCAGATTCTGTACCTAACTATCTTAGACTGAAACATTTTTGAGTTGGATTCAGAAATGTAGTGCATCACAGCCTGCTGGATATAGGAGTGCCTAGGCCTGATGCCTTAGCAATCTATTTCTTGTGTTTTTCCAAAACTGTGCCTGTTGTCAGCGGAAGGCGTTATTTGCCTCCTGTTTGTTTCTTCGGTAGAAGCTCTGAAATACTTCAGTCTTAAACTTGATCTTTGAAATATCTTTTATTATTGATGCAAACATGTTTAAATCATCAAGAGCTATAATGCATTATGGATATTTAAACATCACTTAGGCTCCACAACAGTTGATTTATAATTTATGTAGCATTCATATTCAGAGACCTTGCTGAAATCTAGCTTTATGTATTGTCTTGGTTTTGCATGACCAGTGGGTTACCTTACCAGGTCATGCAGCACTTAGATGTAACAAGGAGGGATACTTACTTGTAAGGATGCCAGACTGTTTCACCAATCATATTGGCTCAATTAAACATCAGATCATTCATACATGCCAAGGGTAAAACGTGAAGCCTAAAACTAAACAAAACCTCAATTCTTTGTACCTGGTATTTGCTTACTGTGCAAATCATTGTATTTTTAAAGGTTTCTGTTCTATTTTCCTGAAAGAAAGATAATACAGTCTTTTGTTGTAGACATTACTGACATGCCATTACTCAAGTGCA
>NW_009260484.1:2121810-2125190 GCF_000687185.1 Egretta garzetta
AAACATCCCTTCCTTTTGCTGTTTGACCTTTACAAGTGAACTGAGGCAGTTCGTTTTTTCACTTTCAGCTTCATGTTGGACATAGTAGTCAGGCAATTGCAGCTAAGCTAAGCTTTTTATGTGCAGATCAGTGGCTCAAACTGCAGGAGAAAGTAAATATTTTCTCCTTGCCTTGGCTGGAATTAAGATTGTATTTAGATGTGGTTGGATGTTAAAATATTTTCAGTAGTTTCGTGCCTTTTATCGATGAGTGATCTAGTTAGGTAATATTGAGTGAGAAATGCTAGTTGTTATGAAAATGTAAGATAAGCTACAGATTGTGGAAAGAGGGTGGGGCTCTGGGTTATCTAGTTTCTCACGTTAGTCACCCAAGATTACCAAGAGTAGCTGTATTGACAGCTTGGAATGAAATCATGGTTTGACGAATGCTCTTTTCTCTTTCCGTGCAATTCTTGCTTTGCAATTTAAAATGCTTTGCAATTTTAAAATGTTTGGGCAAGCTGGGTTGTGAATCAGTGAAGTAAAGAGGAGATGGCTGTTTATTTTATGTATTGCAATATTGTACTGATAGAAGAAATTTTTGATATGTTGGGCAGCATAATTCTTATTCAATTCTTTAAAACATTACCTCTTGCAAAGTTAAGACAAACTTTAGCTTATCTCTTTGTTTTTAAGGGACTTTTCATCCTCCTATAAATCTGAACGGCTCAGGAAGTTTAGGGTGCCCCTCACAGTCTTTTTCTACCCTGATTTTTCTACCTGAATTATTTTGGGGAAATACTGTAAGGACTGTCTACCAAATCCAGGAATCCAATAAGAAGAATTCATGAGGACTGTTATGATGTATACCTCTGATTACAGAATTTATATTTAGTAGATTGAAAAGTGTGTTTCACTTTTTTTTTATATTTAAAAAAACTAGTTTTTTCACATAGATTGAATTAATAGACTTTAATTCCTCATGACATTTGGTGATGATGCCATATGACTGATTAGATTTTTAGGAATTGCTAGGACTTTACATGAATAGCTGTCTTTGGCTTATTTAGTCTATTGTGAAAGAGCAAACTTAATGTTAAACATCTGATTTATCCTGACAGAAGTAAATGAGAGAGACCCTGCCTTCCTTTGTAGTAAAGCATTGACCCCAGATTTAAAGCCATTTTCAAGCATAATTGAATGAACTGAAGATTGAGAAAGATTATTATAATTGGTGATGCTCCTCTTGGTTTTAGCTAGAGACAGGACAGCAGCAGCAGAAATGGCATTGTGATTATTTTGCACCGTAGCTCTTACTAGAAGATATGTAGGCTCTCGTTTGGATCATGAAAGTGTAATTACATCAGCAGCTAGCTACTCATGGTTTATAAGTGGATTCGTCTGTTTTTTTGGAATTTCTTAAATAATTATCAGTTCATACATAATTAAAGGTTTTGTTTAAAAAATGTCTTAAATCCTTATGAGATAATCTTCTGGACACATAATAAATGTAAGCAGCTGCTGTCCCATCTTTTTGGATCTGCAAGCAAACAGCTTCACTGGATCTGATGCTTGTAAAGCGTTTTAAGAGTAGTAGATGTTTGAAATGAAGTAGGCATTTGTTTTAGTTGTTGTTAACTGGGGATTCTGTGTTCCGTAGGAAAATGACCTGTACTCACTTTTTTTTTTAAAAGCTGGGAGATGTAATGTAGAAAGATAGCATGGCTGTTTTGGAAGTAAGGGAATCAAGAAGGAGGCTGGAGGAAAGGCAGCACACCGTGCTGTAGTAGCTAGGAGGCTGGGAGGTGGCAGTAGCTGAAGTTGTCATGACGTCCCCTCCCCCTCAGCAGCTCAAATGAAATTCTGAGCACAGGACTTGGAGTTTTGCCATTGACTTTGAATCTTTTCTTATATAATGTCTTCATTTGTTGTTCTGGATCCTGCAAAGTGATATATCCAGCTCTGCAGATATTTGTGTAATCCTCTGGTGTTATTTGCTGTTCCTTCCTTCCTCTCCCTCTCCATTCACCCCCTGAAATCTCACTGGCACGGTGGCAGTGGATTGTGGTAATGCCTGCCTGCTACCTCATCTTTTAGGTAGGCTTTTGAATCATAGGTATTTCACAATATGACTTTTCAGACTTAAGTTATATGAAAACAATTTGATGGGATTTATGTTAGAGGACAAATAATAGAGATAAAAAGCTCTCATACAGCTCAGCAATTTGCCCTTCCCTTTCGGTTCACCAACCTTTATTTTAAACCTGATACAATCTGTGATGAAATTATAGAACTATTTTACAGATTACATAAACAACAGATTACAGTACTTAATAAAATGTATTTATAAGGAAAGGAACACTAGAGGTTCTGTGGCAGGTTAATTCAAATGGAATAAAACGTATTTTTAAAACCTAATATATGCTCTTGAACACCTTCATAAAATTTTTCTGGTGTTTTTTTTATACTTGTTTTTTCCATATATATATATGTATGAGAGGGTAAAGGAGATTCTGGGCCACCTTGTATTTCATTTTGCACTTCTACATTAATTTCAGTCAAATCAGATAAATTGTGAAATGATGTGAGAACGAAATGGCAATTAAGGTGAGTAAGGACAAAATAAAGCTTTCTATAGGTGTTATAAATGCACATGCTGTTAAAATACTTTTGCTGGTTTTTTTTTTTTCCTTTCACGTGGGGGAGTAAAAAGGAATCCTGCAATTAATGCGTAGTTAGCAAAACTGTCACTGCAAGAGCAGTTCTGTCTCCTATGTTTTATGGAAAAGGCATTTGTAAAGACATGAAATTCAGTCTGTGGTTTTTTGACTTTGTTTTTTTTCCATTTGTTTAGTTTTTTGGTTTTTTTTTTCACCTGAGAGTTAGAAGTTATTCAGTCACACTCTTCTCTGGTTGTTTTCATTTGTGGCTTTCTGTTCAAAACTAATTATTTCCTACTTTTGGATACCTAAAGTACATTCAACAGACAAAGCACTCCTAAATATTTTTCTAGCAGCATGTTTTAGCATAAAATCTCATTGCAATATTAGTGTGACACAAAGTGGGAAAAAGTGTGTGTGTGTGTAAGTATGGCTGTGTTTATGTATCCATTCTCATGCATAATGTACATCTCGTCTGTAGCGTGCAGGCAAGCATATTGTGTTTTGCTGTGCTGGTCTTGCTTATTGCAGTGGCCAGCTGCTTTTGAGGAATTAGGACCAGTTGATGGTGATCAGGTTATCCTTACTGTTCTGCTGTAGTAAAGTAAGCCTTGGTTTTGCCTTGTAAGGTTGTCAGGACAACAGCTTATTATTATTGTTCCTAGTGGTTTTTCTTTATAGCAATGGAGGGAGCTATTTCAAAGAGAGTGGCTGCCGTGCCATGTTGGGCTGCAGAATTGC
>NW_009260484.1:2125214-2134418 GCF_000687185.1 Egretta garzetta
GATGAATGCAAACCCAGTGTGAGAATAATTTTGTTCATTGGACTAATGCAAAACAACCCCTTGTATTTACAAATCCATGGCCTATTTTCTCAGCAGTATTGTCATTACTCCTCTGTTCTCTTTCGTCTGAGACTCCGAGAAAAATGTTTTATGTTTGACAGTATGGAACCTATGATATAAGTTGAGACAAGGTAGGAATTAGTTTAAGGCTATGTTATGTCAGTATGCTCTAGTCTGACACGGGAGCTAACAAGTGAAACAGCTGGGAATTTCTGTTAGGTTTAGTTTGTCATGTCTTCGACAAAAACATCGTATGAAGTTGGTGTTCAATGATAAGCCATACAGTAATTGTTTTAGTGTTATCATTTTGAAGAGCTACTATTCTTGTTCCATGGTAAATGAGAAAAAGAATGCCTGTTATTACATATAGCAAGCTAAATGACTACAAAGATGCTTCTCTGCATATGGTCATTATATGCAAGAGGTACAATAATTTCAACTGAAATAACTTTTAGATTGTTGGCATGTTCAGGGGTGGGAAACTTGTTGCATTTTTTTAATTTCATAAAATATGCTAATGCATGGGACTTGTTTTGGCACTTCCATAGTGTTCTTCATATATCTTACATAAAGATATCCCTTGGTTTGATCTTCAAATTCTTTAATCTGGGTTGAGCTGTAGTAGTCAATTAAGTGATATCCAAGTAGTTAAAATACTTCATTAAAACAGTAACCTTTTATTTCAAGTTCCCCTTTCAGACAACTGAGACAGCAGTCCACTCATAATTTGGCAGAGTTACATAGGCATCTGCATTCACTTGTGGAAGCTGGCTGACAGAATTAGAAGCTATTGGGATAAACCTGTCAATGCTCAAAATGTTTCCTCCTTTGCTTGGCTGCCAGTTTTTTTTGAGATCAGGCAGGTACTCCAGAGGCGGTTGTCTTTCCCGTCTCAGATTCTCTGCTACTTGCTGCCCTCTTCCCCAACAACTTTCTTGGTGTATTTGTACATATCTCTGAATCACGCAGCCTTGTTTGAATAGGAAACCATTTCAAATAATTATTTTTAGAGGTGGTGAGACAAGGTGGGGTAAACATAGTGATCAGTGTAATATGTAACAATGTGAGAACAGGTTTGCTTATTTTCACTTCTCTTCAAGTGCAGAATTTGACCAGTTTGCTACAGGAAGGAAATGGGATGGATGAGATTATCTGAATTGGTCAAGAGCTGTACAGGTTGTTGCTCAGAGCTCTACACCAAAAAAACCCCAGGCTATCAAACATAAATTGAGCTCCAACAGTGTTTTATATATGAGATGAGGTTTCTGCTGTTAGAGCAGAGGGGCTTTCTGGGATTCCGAGCTTTTGTTGGCCTGTTACCCTGGACCCCTGAAAATCCTTGGTTTTGGTGGAGATTTCTGAGTGAAGGCCAAGCAGTACTTCATTAGTCTGTGAGATTCTCAGATTTGATAATTTTGCTAATGTCAGTGTTTCTCATGCTTGGGATGCCTTGTGCTTTTTCTCTGTCATTGTGTAACTTTTAAAATGAAATTTCTGTGAGCACAGTTAAATTTTTCTATGAGCATAATTACCCTTGAAACTTCCTTTTCTATCGAATTTTGCCGAGTCAAACAAGCTCAGAAAGTCTTGAGGTGGAGGGAGGTGTTGCACTGTGTGATTGCATAAGGCTTGTTTCCTTAGAAAATAACTCTTAAAAATAGCTGACCATTCTTCCCATCATACTGATTTCCAGCAAATGGATACTGCATTTTGTAAAGTGTTTTGTTTTTACTTTGAATTTTACTGCTGCATTTTTAAAGTATTGTTAAATATATAAGATTATATTAATACTGTCAATGTATAGAGTGTACCTTTGTGCCTGGTAATGTGTATACAAACTGTGTCTTTGCATTCACAAATAATTGAATATCTGCCTTGCTTTGTGCCTATGAAAATATTGTGGCTGTTAGAACAGAATATTTACATATATCATAGTAATAATCCTTTCTCCTTGGAAAATTGATGCTTGATGGTAATGTTTTTCTTTCTTTTGAAGACTGTACCCTACGGTGGCAATGTTCCTGTTCACTCATCTTACAACATTCAGTATGCACATAGGTCAGAGTTGTTTAAGGTTGCAAGGTAGAGATTCTCATGAACCACTTTTTTTCCGTAGCAGCTGTCTCAACGACATCTCTCAGTACAATGGTATGAATTCTTTGTGGCAGCTACAGGAATCACTGTGGGGCAAAGTAATAGTAAGAGACATCAAAAATATGTTAGATAGTCCTCACTGTCACTTAACAACAGGTTATAAGGTTGGAAAAAACAACTCCACCAGACAAACAATTCTTCATGGACTCTCAGCAAGTGCTGTCCAGACTCCCAGTCACTATGAGTCACTGTGCAAAATTTTCTAGAAATTCCCTAAGTAGAGGTCAACATATCTTTTGCATCTGTATATGAAATAGTAGTCAATTAAATTGATAAATAAGCTTAACTTTCATTTATGTAACCCTTTGTATTGCTTTGTTTGTTATAGCGTGAAGTCTTTCCCATTTTATATACGAGGTGGATAATGACTTTGGGTTTCTCCGGTGGGATGGTGAAATTAGTTTTTATTTTCATGGACTATAGTTACAGATTCTGAAACTTGAAACCTTTCTATTTTATGTATAAACATGTTTTTCCTCAGTCTTACCATTTTTTTCCCCAATAAAAAGAAATCTAGTGTGCTTTTTTGGGGGAGTAGGGGGGGGGAGGCATAAGCAGTAATTAATATGGCCTTGTGTGATGTTCCTGAGTATCTTTTATATGCTTATCGGTAGTCCTGGGACCTTTCTGTATACTGCTGAAATGGTAAATGCCATCAAATTAGATTTAATATTGCTTACAGCAGTTTGCCCATCATCTACCTTGAGTTTATACCGGCTTTTAGCACGGTTTTCACAGCATCTATATAACCAAGTTGCAGTGTTAAGGTTTGGATGGCAAGACTGGCTGGACTGTCAGGCTCAAAGCACAGCAGTTAATGGTTCTTATTCCACCTGGAGACCAGTTACAAGTGGAGTACTGTACTGGGACCTATCCTGTTTAGTACCTTGATCAGTGACCTGGAGGAAGAGATGAAGTGTGTCCTCATCAAGCTTGCATGTGACATCACATTGGGGGAGTAGTTGTTGTGTTTGAGGACAGTGCTCTGTGACTTAGAGAGCCTGGTGGAATGGACCATAATGAACCTTGTGACGTTCAACAAGGGTGAATACATGTTCTTATGCTGTACAGGGTGGGGACTGACTGCCTGGGAAGTAGCTTCTGCTTCTGAAAGGGACGTGCACATTCTGACGGGCATGAGTTAGCACATCAGTCTTTGCTCTGACAGTGAAAAATACCAGCAGCATACTAGGCTTTCTGAACAGGAGCACAGCCAGCGGGTTGCTGGTATTCAGCATTCCTTAGACCACCACATTGGATATACCCTATCCAGTTCTGGCTCCCCAAATACATGTGAAACATTGGTTAAACTGAAGCTAGTTCAGTGGAGCGCCAGCAAAATGAGGGGCTTGGAACATGTAAGTAGAGTCTGAGAGAACTGTCTTTGCACAGCCTGGGCAACAACAGAAAGCTCAGGGGGTACTTAACAGCTGCCTCATAAGGTGATACCTAGGAGGTTATTAAGAAGACAGAGCCAGGCCCCTTACAGAGGTACGTGGCAGGAGGAAAAGAGGCAGTGGTTGTAATCTAAAACCGGTGAGGTTCTGGTTTGGCACTAGGAAACAAAAATCACCCCGAGAACGCTGAGGAATTGGAACAGGTAGCGCAGGCAGGTTGTGAAATCTATATCCTTTCCAGTTTTTAAGACCAGGCTGGCCAAAGCCCTAAGCAAGTTGGTCTGAATTCAGTGCTTTGAGCAGCAGGTTGGGTTAAATGATGTTCTGTGGTGCCTTCCATTGTGAATTATTCTATGAAATATCACAACTTTTTCATGATAGTTGATCTGATAATTGAGAATTTTAGTTGATATTCCAGTGCAGTGTTTCCACTTTATTATGGTACAGAATATGTGTACAGAATATTTCTCTATTATGATGTTGGGAAGATTTTTTTTACAAGACTAAAAAATAGAGTATTATATACTCATATATTCTTTGTTTAAACCAGTTGACAAGAATTCCCAAATAAATTATTGGCAGTTGAATGTTTTATAACTATAGTACTTAAAAGAACAAGCACTCAAAGAGAATAGCATCCTTTTAGGTTTGGCTTCAGATATACTTTCCTCACCTTGTCACTGAATTCTAAAACATGATTAGCAATACTAGAATTTGAATGTGTGAACTTCTATTGAGCGATTCAGTTGGATCTCTTCCAAAAGATTGTTTTACTGTTGAAGAGCAGGACATGTGAGTTTGAAATTGGCTCCCAGCCAGTCAAACCTACATTTGTATTTAGTTCTTTTGCTCTGACTACTAATTTTAGTACTGTGAAACTTTTGACAGTCTACGCTAGAGTTATCCATGTGGCTGGAAAAAAAATGTGATTTGTCAAGTTATTTAAAAATCCAAATTAAAGTGATTCAGCTCTGAAAACAGCTGCTGTTTGCACCTTTCCATGTTCAGTCTTAACCTTTTAGCTTCACTAACTATAAACAAGAGCAAGCAGAACCACAGAACATTGAGATAATTCCTGTTCTTGCTCATCCAACTTCACACTAATTACACTTTTAAGTATTTCTATGTTTACCAAAGCATGAACCAGACTTTCAGATCCCTGTTTTGGTTTTTAGAATCTGTTTTATTAAGTGTTTAAAAATTCAGGGTTTTGTATAACATTCAGCGTCAGTATGAAAGAGGTTGTAAATGCATGGCGAGTTAAGCATAACAAACAGGAAAGGGAACGGAAAGAATTTCCTTCAGGGTAAAATCCCTTAAAGTTGAAATAACCCTGATAGATAGTGCTTGTTGCTTGGCAGAGAAGGTTATGACTTAACTTCTGAAGATTTTTTGCTAAAGGTGAGAGGACATGGAGAAGCTCAGGCTCGAGCTTGAAAGCTCTCTAAGTACTTGCTCCCTTTGCAATGATCTCCTTTCCCACACGTGAATATGCATTGGAATATAGAACACGGTAATTGGTACTTGGTAAAGTATATAAAATGATGTTGTCAAACTGGAAAGCCAGAAGATAAACTATGGGTTTCCACTTAATCTGCTGAGATTTTGAAGGGTGCCGGGTTTAGTCCTAAAGTGTGTTTCACCTGAAAATAAGTCTGCCTAGAATTTTCATAGATGTGAAATGTGAGCTTCCTTCCCCTAAACTGTGTTTTTTCATGCCGTCCAGCTAACTTTCTGATTTTTATCAAGGCTAACACAATTGCTAATGGAATATACAGGACAAAGCAGACCTTCTTGGAACTTAATGCTAAACCAAGTTCTGCAACTGGCCAGCTCACAAATGAGACTGAGTTGCTGCTTTTTGTAAGCAAAGTGTGTCTTGTAAAACTTTCAGAACTAAATAATTCCAAACAAGTCAATAAAACTCTATGGACATCTGGAAAATGGTAAATTATGCTGAAAATTATATTACAGGGAGCAGTGAGTTTTGTTTTTTGACTTTTGATAAAGTCAAAGGCTTTTGACTCTGATTCCTAAGTCAGTTAATAATGAATTCCATTCATTAGTGGGTTTAAAAAGGTCTGTTCATTGGCATTTTATTTTCAGAGCAGGACTAAGCTTTTGAAATTAATCTCCTAATCTCCCCATTTACCAGTATTTTGTTTGCACGATGGAGTAGTTTCAGAGAATGTCAATTGTATTCCTTTGTAAAGAAACTCATGCAAATAAAATGTTGACCTTAGCATAAACTGCATTTCTGATTCTGAATGCTATATAGTGTGACTGAGTAATTGAGAAATGGAAGTTAAAAACAACATGGCTGAAGGTGACATGATTTACAGAAATTTAAGGTGAATATGTGAGAAGAAAGCAAATAGCAAAAGGAAACAATGTTTACAGAGTAAACACTTATTTTTAAGCATTCAGGAAGTCATTTTTTTCTCTAACTTGTTATGACTTGAACAGAATTATTGAAAGTATTGTTACTTCATTTTCACCAGCTCACTAAAACTGAGTTGAGTAATCTGAGATATGGTTACTCATTGGGAAGGGTACTTTAAACAAAGCAAACAAAATCCATAAAACCCCCACACACTACTAAGGAGATGTAATTGAGAACTGTTGTCCTCGAGGTTTAAATGCATTAAATCCTACTTTGCTCTTTAGGTTTTGGTGTGGGTTTTTTTGTTTGTTTGTTTGTTTTTTTTTTTTTTTTTTAAGGTTTAGCTTAAGGTAGAAAAAAATATGTATCCCTTGGTCTGTCCCCCTTTTCTCCACATGAAGGCAGTATACCTGTCATTTAAATTCTATCTTTTAATGGTTACTTTTTTCAGTGTTTCAATTTTATAGTGTTTGCTTGCTGTAGTAGTTTTACTCACAGGTCTGATCACATACCAGTGTTTTGGTTACATACACCAAAATAAACACACTGCTTCCTATATTTGCTTTACATTTTTCTATCTCTTTACTGTTTTTTTTTATTTGCTCATCTAAACTAGATTTTGTGTTTGGCTCCACTGAAATTAATACAGCATGTGAAATTGACTTGAATGGCATGGAGTGAAATTTTAATTAAATATTATTTACATAAAAAATTTGGTCATGGTTTGAAATTGTGAAGATAACTATTTTAAGTGTAGTTAGAAACACACAAAGGCTCAAACAACGATTATATATGTTTGGGTTTTTTTTTCTTTTTTCTTCTAAACTGCATAGTTTTCAGGTTTTGCAGTCTCAGCTAACTTTGCTGTTATTGTGAGCGTCTCTGTAAATGGCCTGGGAGATGGTGAAAGTCAAAATGTAAATAATCCTTTGTAACGTGTCCATAAACTGATAGGCTTGAGGTTTCTGTGTTTGCTACTATGGAAAAGGACAGAACCCTGAGGGAAAAATTCTGTTAAGTATTATAAAAATGCTTTTTGTAGAGGCTTCACTGATAACATAAAGCCAAACTCATGTAGAGGCTGTCAGGAGGTATAATTTGGGGCTCTATGATTTCCCAGCTGCTATAGAGACTGTAATGTGACAAAATGAGATGAAGTTATTAATCCATTAATGTTTCTTGTTAATATCTGAATAAGCTTTGTAGTTACATACTATTCTGTTTTCTTGTGTTGGTTATCCTAGTTTTCAACCGTAACTTTTTTTCTCCATATTTATGATTGAAAAAACCCCTGTTGTCTGATATAACTCCGTCTCTAGCCATGAGGGTCAATTTTCTCTTCTGATGGATGCTCTGAAAAAGATTCCTCTGCGTTTGCATTCCTTACTCCCACATCAGGGAAGTGTAGTGTTACGTTGTCTATAACCTGTTATCTTCCTTCATCTGTTACTTACATGAAAAAAAAAAAAATCAATCAGACAATCTTATCTGTGTTTATTTAAACATAAAGGTAAAAATTAAATTGTAGATTCAAACGGAGAAGCCGAAGAGTTGAGCCCTTTGGAAATACAGGTTGTGCCAAGAGAGGCTTTCATGCTAATTTTTCAGTATCTCAAAGCAATTCATGTTCTGTTACTGGAATTTGAGTAGGATGGCACCATGTTGCCCAAGGACTAATCATCACAGCAGCAGCAGAAGCCTTGATATTGGTGATGGTCAGTCGCCTAAGCTTGTTGCTCCAGGAAGATCAAAATTGAATACTCAAGCCTGAATGAAAACTGTATTTTCATGCCCACCAACATAGTTATGGATAATAATATGATTCAGATCTCTGTTTTGGTTCATGCTCTGAAACTTCTGCTGGGGTAAGGAAAAAAACCTCCTGTCCCAGCCCTTGATACAGCTAGATGTCATTCAGTGATGTGTTAGGGGTATGACTTGTGACACCCCGACTCCTTGGCGGTGAGCACTCCTAGAAACAAATTGAAGTTTGTAGACTAACGGTCTGGTATAGCAAATCCTACACTTGTAATGCAGCAGGAAAAACGTGTACATAGAAGTAAAGATATCATTTCAGTGTTAAATAAAATAGTTTCCTTTGACGGTTTAAATTTTCTTAACATAAAAAGCCTGTGACAACTTAAATAAAGCAGAATGTCTTATGTGTTGTGTTTTAAATGGAAGTGACTGGTAAGATGTGCCATATATAGGAATATAGGAAAAAAAATAGTGTACACAAAATCCCTGGTGCAGTACCAGCAACCTTGTAAACTGTTAGCATGTTTGTAATCTCAGTTTCTCACATAAAGCATATTTTGCTTCAGCCATTAATTGTTACTTCCAACAGTGGGGGTTTTTTTGTATTGCTGGCTTTTTCTGCCTCTATGTCTGAACTGTTGCACTTGTGAAGGAGATCAGTGTACATTAAACATTTTGGAGAAAAATATCTGTGAAAAAAGAAATGCAGACAGAGAAGGTAGTTTAGTGAAAAGTTTTATGCTTGGGGTTGGTTTGTGGGCTTTCTTGTGTGTGAACAATAAGAAGACAAAGTAATCATCAAACAGTTTACACACTGATAAAATTCTATTTTCAAAGTACTGTTTCCACAATACTTTGAAACTCCCACAGTATGAAGTAAAATGGATAAATGTTGGGTTTTTTTAATAACAGGAAGAATGATTTCAGTTGAACTCATTTTTCTTTACATTGTAATTTTCTTCTTTACTTCATGCTACTGAATGAAAGAAGAGCACAAATGGCAAGATGAGTAAAGGGAAGGCTGTTCAGACAATTTCTTTAGGTATTTTAAAATTCACAGGGCAGAAGGGTGTGAGAGTGGGAGACTATCAGCACTAACTGCTGCTAGTGTTAATTGTTATGGTCATAATTAAAAAAAAAAACAACCCAAAACCTTCAAATAGAAAGTGATCTATTTTTTCCTTAGCTCAGACTGCTGGAGGAGGTAGAGAGAGGCTGAGACAGTAGGCAAAGCATAAGGAAAGGTGAAGAACACTTGAGTACAAGGTGTGGGGTTGAAGCGCGTCCTTCTGTTCAGCCATTGATGACTTTTAAGGAAATTGCTATCAGTCAGATCTACGCTTTCCATTCATTCCCCAGGAAGCTGTTTTCTTCACCTCTTCTTTCAAGTGGGAATTGTTCTATTTATCCATAATGCTCATCCTTTTGGTTTGCTTCTCCTCTCCCCCCCCC
>NW_009260484.1:2134609-2135174 GCF_000687185.1 Egretta garzetta
TAGTTCAGCTGACCACAATAAAACCTTGTGATTATGAGATGTTATGAAACCTAAAACCTGAGCTTCTAATAAAACATTTATGGCCTTCAACCTTTTTGGCAAGAAATTAAAAAAAAAATCTGTTTAGAATGCATTTTTTTCTTAAACTGTAATAACATAATTTCTGCTCTAATACTTTCTTCCTCCCACATACAGTCTTTCATTCTCCAGTAAAACTTTTCATGTCCTTCACTTGTGCTCTCTTCTGTCTCCCACACCCCTCTACTGACTTGCCATTACCCACTTGTGGAACAAAAAATCACTTCTCTTCCTTATTTAAAAAGTGTAAGCCTGCGGTACAACAGCATAACTCACTTAAGCCTGGGGTGATTTACTGTTCCTGGAGGAGCACAGTATATTTTTCCCCTCTCCAGAGGCTGGAGGCAGTACGTGCCTCCTGGTGACAGAGAGCTGACTGTCAGCCCATGTGGAGCTTCTGGCAGGGAAGGGTGTGCTCAGCTCCCCTTCCTGCCTCCTGCCTGCGAGGTTTCACATTTACTGCTGCCAGGAACGCCTGCTCCCAGCA
>NW_009260484.1:2143123-2165509 GCF_000687185.1 Egretta garzetta
CCCCAAAAGATAACCTAAAGTCAATTCAGATCCTAATGGGATTACTTAGTTGGGAATAAACTGATAGAAACTACTTTTCTGAGCCTTTTGGAGAGAGGATCTTAGGGAGTCATGGATATACTACAACAAAATTGCAGCTAATTGCCAGTAGCCCAGCTGATTTATAGCAACAATATAAAAATTCTCATAGTTGAGCTGACCACAGTAAAACCTTGTGATTATGAGATGTTATGAAACCTAAAACCTGAGCTTCTAATAAAACATTTATGGCCTTCAACCTTTTTGGCAAGAAATTAAAAAAAAAATCTGTTTAGAATGCATTTTTTTCTTAAACTGTAATAACATAATTTCTGCTCTAATACTTTCTTCCTCCCACATACAGTCTTTCATTCTCCAGTAAAACTTTTCATGTCCTTCACTTGTGCTCTCTTCTGTCTCCCACACCCCTCTACTGACTTGCCATTACCCACTTGTGGAACAAAAAATCACTTCTCTTCCTTATTTAAAAAGTGTAAGCCTGCGGTACAACAGCATAACTCACTTAAGCCTGGGGTGATTTACTGTTCCTGGAGGAGCACAGTATATTTTTCCCCTCTCCAGAGGCTGGAGGCAGTACGTGCCTCCTGGTGACAGAGAGCTGACTGTCAGCCCATGTGGAGCTTCTGGCAGGGAAGGGTGTGCTCAGCTCCCCTTCCTGCCTCCTGCCTGCGAGGTTTCACATTTACTGCTGCCAGGAAGACATGCTCCCAGCCACTGGGCAGGCCAACAGCACAGGTTACCCCTTGACCACTGGCAAATTAGTGAAATTCCTTTTCCAGCCTTGTAGAGAATCACAGAATGACAAAGGTTGGAAGGGACCTTGGGAGATCATCTAGTCCAACCCTCCTGCTAAAGCAGGTTCTCCTAGAGCAGATTGCACAGGACTTCGTCCAGGCAGGTTTTGAGTATCTCCAGAGAAGGAGACTCCACAGCCCCCCTGGGCAGCCTGTTTCAGTGCTTTGTCACCCTCAAAGTACAGAAGTTCTTCCTCACGTTCAACTGAAACCTCTTATGCTTCAGTTTGTGCCCACTGCCCCTTGTCCTGTAGCTGGGCACCACTGCAAAGAGTCTGGCTCGGTCCTCGTGACATCCACCCTTAAGATATTTGTATGTGTTGATGAAATCCCCTCTCAGTCTTCTCTTCTTCAGGCTAAACAAGCCTAGCTGTCTCGGCCTTTCCTCATAGGGGAGATGCTCCAGTCCCCTCATCATCTTTGTTGCTCTCCTCTGGACTCTCTCTAGGAGTTCCTCATCCTTTTGAACTGGGGAGCCCAGAACTGGACACAGTACTCCAGGTGGGGTCTCACCAGGGCAGAGTAGAGGGGGAGGAGAACCTCCCTCGACCTGCTGGCCACACCAGCCTGTACTGGTGCATGGGGTTCAACCTCCCCAGGTGCAGCACTCACCTCTTGCCCTTGTTGAACTTCATCAGGTTTCTCTCCGCCCAACTCTCCAGCCTGTCCAGGTCCCACTGAATGGCAGCGCAGCCTTCTGGCGTATCAACCACTCCTCCCAGTTTTGTGTCATCAGTAAACTTGCTGAGGGTCCACTCTGTCCAGTATGTAATGTAAGAGATCTTGGTGTAGAGTGGCGTTTTTTTTGCTGTTTTGTTTCACAATGCTTTTTCCTGTAATAACATGTCCTTTCAATAAAGGAATAGATAGTAGTATGTTGTTTTTTTCTAAATTTATGGAGAATGTTCTGCCCTTTCAAGCTAGTTAGACTTTAAATGATTTTGTGTCTCATCAGTTAGAGGAATAAAAAC
Source organism: Egretta garzetta (assembly GCF_000687185.1). Lineage (NCBI taxonomy): Eukaryota > Metazoa > Chordata > Aves > Pelecaniformes > Ardeidae > Egretta > Egretta garzetta. The sequence continues at coordinate 2,144,928 of NW_009260484.1, forward strand.
ATTGCAAGAGGTTCCAAAGATCAGAAAGTCCATACATCATTCACAAAGGTGATGGATTTTTTCTTGTTTAGTCAATGGATTTTAAATTCCTAAACACTATTCAGGGTACAAATCTTGGCCTTTTTTTTTGGTTCTATTTGATACCCATAGGATTAGCACCCTTTATCACATGGATGAAATATTAAAATAAATAAATAATTTGGTGTTCAGCTGTGATGGTGACAAAAGCCTCTTGAGCTCTGTATGCCATCAATATTTTGCATAATTGGACTGAAGGGTTTTGTTGCCTGTAGAACCAGGTTTTTTTTCTTTCTTTTTTTTTCTTGTTTTAACATCTTGCCTGGTACCTACAGTTAGTATGTATACTTTGGAAGTTATTCATAAGTTTAATGATAATCCTGGTATCCTTGACAGATCCTCCTTTTTCCTTCACTTTTCTTTTTAATTCTCTCCTATGTGACTACCATAGCCACTGGTATGTTTCAATAATATTTTTATAATCAAAGATGAACAATTTGTAAAACTTAAAAACTACTAGCACACGGAGAAGGTAAGTTAATAAAGATGCCATTATCTTATTAGAAGAGTTGATAATATTGATGTTTAAGAGCTAACAAGCTGTAAGGTTATGTTTTCTGTGAAGTTAATATATTAACAACAGCTTCTCTCCACAAACTGATGGGCTGCAGAATACATCTGTGTTTGTTTAGCTCTCCATACTTATATACGTTGTATAAAAAGTGGATATTGCCTTCAAGATGCTCTTAAATGGAGAAAGAGTGAGAAGACCAAGTGAATGGAGACACATGTGGAATATGAAAATATTTACTAAGAATACCCTCCGTATATAAAAAATGCTCTTAATTTTTCTGATAGATTAAAAGAATTGTTCATCTGAAAAAAAATCACTTCAAGTTTCGTTTTTAGGTATTAAGCACTATATCAGCTGAATTTTGATTGTGGTTTTGTTTGGTCTTTTTTTTCTTGTAGCAAGAGAATCCTCTTCAGCTCCTTCTTGGCTGTTCTTTGACTAGTACAGATGGGAGTACAGATCTGTATTTTGTGATCACTGATATTTTGAATAGAATATTTGAGAATTTGGAGTCTATATTAAGCAAACCTGAAGCTTGCTTTGTATGCCTTTCCATAGTTTTTTTTTCAAGACTACTTTACTTTTCCATTCTATATTGGGGGGCAGTTTATACAAAATGATGACCCATTTGTATATGGGTTCAGAAGTGACTAACTAGCTGAGTGCCCTAACCTTAACAGAACAAAAAAGATGTCTGAAACTTAATGCTCTTTTTTGACTGGTATATGAGAAAAATGAAAAAAACTTGCAAAGTGAGTCTCTCTCTGTACAGAAGTGTCACTGCTCTGCTTAGCTGATACAGACTCTTTTCAGCTGTCACTTTTAGTACAAAAGAAACAGAGCCTGTGCGTGGACTTACTCCTGCTGTCCTAGTCTGACTTCTGTCTAAAGCCAAGTCTGATGCCTGCAAGATTATTGACTGTTTGTCCCATCGGAATGCCAAGGTCTAGAATCATGACTTTTCTGTGTTTTATAAGTCCACTGTCAGTTTCCAAAGTATCTTTGTTTCAATAATCAACACTAGATGCTATTTTTCTCCTGTTGTAGGAGATAAAAAAATTGTCAAACACAAATATTCTGCTCTCCTCATACTCCAAAATATATCAGATGGTCTTTCACGTACTTTTTTCTTTTTGTCTATACATCTTAAAAGTATGTTAACTTGAAAATACTTCTGTTTTCAGCAAAAAACAGCTATGTACCTATTTTGTTCTTAAAACTATGAGCTGCTTAAAAGTCCTATACCTGATAGTCATGACTGAAGAAAGAAATATTAATCCCTGTGGGGGGGGAAAGCAGGGCTGGGTGATTTTTAGGATATTTGTGATTGATAGCTGCAAAGTGAGTATATTGCAACTGTACAGTTGTTTCGAGCATTTTTTTCGGTACTGCTCAGTCTTGACGTGCTGTTTTCTTGTCAAGCCAGTCTTAACATTCTGGCTAAGTGGTAGGAATTTCTTGGGTAGAGCCTTCTGCTAAAAGGAAATAAAATAAAGCAATAGTAATGCTCTTGGGTTGGGGAGTGGGGAAATCTTTGCTAGACGGGAGAGGGGCAAGTGAATGGGGTGTGTATATGTGCATGCCTGTGCACACACATGAAATGTAGAAAGAGAAATAAAACATAACTGGGAGTGACTGCTTCATTGTCTGTTCCATGTGTGCAGAAGAAGCAAAACACTCTCAGTTCTGAAATAGAGCACTAGTTCTTTTTTGTTCTTTCGGTGATCTTGGTTTTATAAGTCAGCAGGGAGAGACAGTCTGTCCTTGGTCTGTAATGTTCATGATTTAGAATTTTTTTTTTTTTGACTGCTAGATATCTATTGGTGGTGGAAATGCTACGCTGCTTGACTGCTGGTTTTCATTACTATTTCATCCTATTGCAGTTTTTAGAATGGAGTATACTGTAGGTAGCATTCTTAATGGGTATATATTGTTATAGAACGGCATTATTGAGATAAAACTGTAGGGTGACACACACAGTTTCAAAATGCCTTGTAAATAAGTTAGTTAGTATTTTACTCCAATCTTCTTCCTAGTAGCAATTGAAGCTTTATAATAGAAGGGTTTGTCTTGGTTTAGTTTTGATTCAAGGGTTGAGGTAAAGGATATGTTTCTAGAACTTTGACAAAATTGAAAGTTTGTTTCAGATCAGGTTGAATTCTTCTTAGTTACTGAATGTTTTTAACAAGACCAAAAGGCTGTGTTCACAGCAACACTGAAGATCAAGGTAGTGCATGGGTGAAGGAGACTTACTTTTAAAGCAAAAGGTGTGCCATGGCATGGTGCCAAAGCTATTGAGCCCTGCCCAACCTGCACTAGCTAGCAGAATGCATGAAGATGCAGAGCTTTGCTGTCTTTCTCAAATAAGATTATCTATAAAATGTTTGGTGTATAAAAGGTGGCAAGAAACTTGATGTACTTTTAAGTCCCAATTAAGGTACACAACACTCATTACTTTAATTTGCATTCTGTTCTATGCATGGACTAGGAGCACGAACCTTAAATTAGAGCTGTTGTAACTAATGTTTGGGGGGAAAAAAAAAGTACAACTTGTGACTTAGAAAACACACATTGAGAAAATGAGTTGTTCTCTTTCTATAAATATAGTAATTTGCATTTTGTTTGACAGAAAACTTATTTGAATATATTGAACTATATTGTCCTAATGTAGTCTCCTAATTTTATATTTACATTTGTTTTGAAGCTTTTAAATAAATATGTCCAAAACCTGCTTACTATTGTTTTACTTAGAAGTAGGTTAGGTCATATATGAATTGCTTTGAAATCTATTAAATCTGAACTGGTGGAGTTTTAAATTGAGATTGTAAATGCCTTTTTTAGCACTGTTTTTATTTCTGTGATGCATGCTGATTTCAAAACTGTGTACAAAAATATGGGGAGTGGATTTGTCTCTTGGCCAACTTTTTTCTATCTTACAGGTGGCTATTACTCCTGATTGACAAATACTGAATAGCTGTAACTACTCCACAGTTAAGGACATTTATTTAAGTTCAGTAGCAGATGGCTTCTTTTTAAATACACAAATCCAGAGACTAACTTACTGAAGATGGAAAGAAAATTACTGTATATGGCACATGGCAAAGTGAAACTGGTATCACTGCTAATTATTCAGTAAGTTAGATGCGTTGCATTATTTTTCTTTTCCCTGGAGAGTAAAGTCTAAAAAGTCAGTGAGAAATACTGCTTTCACATATTTCTGGTACAGCAACCAAACCTTGTTCTTAGTAATTTTTTGTTTTGCAGGAGGCAGGCTATTATCTGTGCCTTTCCTCATCTCTCTTCTTGTGCAACAGTGCCTTTGGGATGCTTCTAGTTTGATTGGCAGGCTGGCATATTTAGGCTTGTCTGAAATACAGACAGTGTGTTTTTCATGCAGAACCACACAAACTATGCCATGTTTGAAGTAAGTTACTGAATCTTCATCTGCAAGAATAACGTCTTTAAGAATTTAAACTGGAAATTTTGTACAATCAAAATTCTGTGGTTTTTTTTTTTTTTTTTAATAGAAGAGAAAAAATATATCTGTCAAATGGAAAAGGAATCAAAAATGAGGCAATCCTAACCAGAAGCCAAGTTTTAGTTTTAAGTTTCTTCACTGACTGTATTCTGTTTTGCTATTCAGTAAAGAACAAAGGACTGGGAAACAGCAGTAGAGATGGTAACTGTAATTGCCTGTATTAAAAGTGCGAGTGGGCCTTCTCTGCAGCTATATCAGGGAGATGGGGGTGTGGAGAGGAACAAAAACCAATCCAACCAAACCCAATGACTTCCACTGCTCCACAACAGGTAATATCGATTATTTACTTAGTTCACAGAAACACTGGATGAATGGAAGAGTGGTGAGCAAATTTTTTCTTTTTTTTTTTTGGTCAGGCAAACAGAATATATATAGCCTAGTCTGTAGTGTAAGAATATAAATATTTGGCTCTAATAGCAACGGGAATCCGAAACAGAGTAAAAATATTTCCTTAGTCGAAGTAATTGAAGAAGAATGCGTTTATAATTTTGTAAAGTATCTGAAGATCCATTATCTCATTCAAACCTCCTAAAAAAGTTTATTCAAATAAAAATTGTTACATAAAATTTCCACTTCCGTGGCCTTCAAATTCTTTTAACCTAAGACAGCTACCATATCCTAAAACATCCAGTGTTACAACCTTCATAAAAGGTAGTATTTTCCCCAGTTCACTTAATAGGTGAAATCATACTGGTTTTTGTCTATGACAAACATTCTTTGACTTCAGTGAAACTACCATCAACGTGTACCCAAAATCTGTCACCAAATCCTGTTGATGTATGGATATAGATTAATGGTATTTGGGATGCTGAAAGTTTTGGGCTGGTTCCAAGTTAGTCCCTGGGGACCTGCGAGAGGGGTAGAGTTCTTGTTATAACAACATTATAGTGTACTTATCAGCTCAGATGATAGTTCAGATCTCTGTACTCCTCAAAAGGATCGCCATTAATTCTTTATTTTCTATTGTGTGTTTACCTTATATACTCCTCTTCGTTGTGCATTGTGTGTATGTTTAATCTGGCTTGTTCCATTCTACTATTGCACCATGCAATTCAGTGTTGACTATAAAAAGCAACGGTAGTAAATTGTGAGGATCATATTCTTGGAATGAATTTGATGACCAATTATGCTATTTTTGTCACTGATATTCGAAGGGAAATGGGAGACGTTCAAATGGAATTCTGGGCATTGTCAGTCTTTTCAGTGTTGTGTTAGAGTTGAGGTTGAAAGAGAACTGTACAGAATTTTGAATAGGATATTCAATCAAATGCGTAAGTTCAATGTGTATGAAAAGCACATTATAATTGTGTTGAATGAAGAAATTATCAAATTCATTTCTAAATTCGGCAAACTAGTTTCTTTAAATTCCTGGGTATTTCAGTAGGAGATTTGGATGGTATGTTAAAGATCTTGATTTATGTTAAATATCCAATTTTGTTGCCCACAGTTCAAGAGGGACATTGAGGAACTGGGGAGCATCAATAGGATGGGTGGAAGGCCCACTGCTTGAGCACATGATCTGCCGGGAGAGGTTGACAGAGCTAGGTTTGCTTACTCTGCCAAAGCAGCAGCTGTTGGGTGACCTAAGAGTATCCCATAGCTGCTTGAAGGGTAGTTGCAAAAATGAGAGAGCAGAATTTTTCTCAGTGGCACCAGCTTGGCCACAAACTGTGATATGGTCTGTTCAGGTTAGACATGAGGAAGAACACTACTGGGAGGCCAGTACAGCCCTAGAACAGGCTTCCTGGAAAAGACAAAAGTTAATGACAAATAAAAAATTAAGCAGACCTACGGGAACAATACATAAAAAAATTAATCTTATTATTTCTGTGAATAGTGTTTGTAACACCGTTATTTAGTTAGGTCATAAACCAGATGTGAAATAAACTGATGAATAATTTTTCTGTCTTTGCTGCTTTAAGCAGTTGCCCTAAGTCGACTGACACATTTGTCTTATCTTTAATTGGAAAGTGTCAGCTACTACCTCATCCTCTAGCTGATCTATATGCTTTTCTGTGGCCACCATCAATGATTTCTGTCTGGTTTAGTAACTTCATTTCCTGGCAGGTAACTCATCTTTATCATTAATATTTTCCGCATTTAGACTTTCATGAAGTTTCCTTTTATTGTGTTTAGGGGGTATGAAAAGCACTGCAAATGTCTTCTTGCTGTACTCCGAAAATTTGGGGAAGTTAAGAGCCCCTGCCTCTTTCATTGGGGGTGTGGTACTCAACTTTGCTGTGGTTATACCAAGCCACTGGCATTTAAGCTGTTTACCTCTTAATTTCTGTGATGAAGTCTGGCATAGTACAAAGTTTAAAAAAAAAAATAAAAAATGTGAGGACTGAATGCTGAGCTATTCCTGGCAGAGGACAGAAAAGCAGCAAAGACAGAACAGATCTGAAAGTGACTATACGATCTACTCTATATTATCTACTGTGTTTTCTGTAATTTGTGGTCTAAGTGTGATATTTTGTAGTGCCAGAACTGATACTGTTTCATGCTCTCTTTGTGGTCTTGGTTATTACAAGCTTTTGCTGTGTGGTCAAAATGAAGTGTTGCAAAGGGAGGAAAAAAAAAATGCCTGGAGCTGAACATTGTTTCCTAGAAGAAAAATAAAAAAAGGTGGGAATGAAGATGGTGTTCACGTTATGTATATGAATGGCAGTGTGTGGAGTGGCATGTTGATAATATAAATGATAAAGATATAGCTCTTTGTTAAAAATAATTACATTCCATATTAATTGCCAATTTATTTCTGCACCACTCCTATGAGGACAGGCTGAGAGAGTTGGGCTTGTTCAGCCTGGAGAAGAGAAGGCTGCAGGGAGACCTGATTGCGGCCTTTCAGTACCTAAAGGAGGCCTATAGGAAAGATGGGGAAAATCTTTTTAGTAGGGCCAGCAGTGACAGGACAAGGGGTAATGGTTTTAAACTGAAGCAGGGTAGGTTTAGACTGGATATAAGGAAGAAATTCTTTACAGTGAGGGTGGTGAAACACTGGAAGGGGTTGCCCAGAGAGGTAGTGGAGGCCCCATCCCTGGAAGCCTTCAAGACCAGGTTGGATGGGGCTCTGAGCAACCTGATCTAGTTAGCGGTGTCCCTGCTTACTGCAGGGGGTTGGACTAGATGACCTCTAGGGGTCCCTTTCCAACCCAAAACATTCTATGAAACAATGGGCAATGTGGAGTGTTCTGTTCATTTCTGACACAATCATTTTGGTGTAATGCACAAATCCTTTCTCAATTGAAAAGGAAGTTCAAAGGTAGAGCTATCTCTAGCTTACATTTTCTGATGAAGAATATTCTTTACTCGAGGTGATATTCTAAATGTTATAGAACTCTTCCAGGTCAGAGTAGGGCTAGTTGACTTTTCGTATTTAGGATAAACGTATCCAGGATAAGGTTACATTTGAGTGTATATAAGAAAATTAGGATGGCCTAAGGGTAGACCTATTTACACTGCTACTCATATTAGAGAGTGAACCCATAGCGTATATTGCACGGTCCATCTTATATGTTTCTTAGCGAGTGCTCTTTATTATCCATCGCAGAGAAAGAATGATCCAAAGTTACAGGTTGCTCAGCAGGATCCATAAACAACTCTCAGCAGTCAATCTAAGACTTAAACAGACAAAAGCTTCATGGATATTGCTTTTCAAATTAGAACTGCTGTGTAATTAAGTGCCCTTAATTAGCAAATCTTTCTTTAAGTATTCAGACTGCAGTGATGTAATTTGTTTTCCCAGGTAACTGATCACATAACTCAACAGTTCAGCTTGGTATGAAAAGCTGCTTTTAACAAACTCCAAGTAATTGCATGTTTCATTGAAAGTGTTTTGATGGAAACAGTGGTGATCTATCTGATGACCCTCAAATTGTCTTGGGCCCACCCAGTCCTTCCAGCTGGCTTGCTGTTGCTCTAAAATGGGTGTTTGGGCAGTGGGCTCTGGTAATTGACTGCTGTTCCCTGTGCTACTCTCAGCCAGATGCTTGGAGCTTGGAAATGCATTTGCTGGGGAGGCATCCCTCCTTTGCATGCACTGGGACTGGCATGTAGAACTAGCAACAAAGTTTACTGTGACAGTGAAATCACTCCAAACTGACCTGTAGCTGGTGAGGTTAGGCCAGCCTGTGTTAAATAAGGTATCCCTTCCATAGAGAGGCAAATTTAACTTTGTGATACTATTTTTATATTTTATATAATTTTTATATTGTGACAGTATTTGTGATAGATGTGCTATGATAGTATGCGATAGTGATAAAATTATCAATTTCCCTTTAAACCTAGTGGTATGTGTAGCCTGATTAGTGCCCTCATCTGCTTGACTTCTTTTAAAATTCAAATTTTCCACACACCATTGGGCAATAGAGGATTATAGATCTTAGAGCAATGGATGTAATTCTTACTATGATGGATGTTGATATTTTTGAAACTCACAAACAAGTGTACAAACTGAGGTGCCAGGCATCCTGAACCAGCCTGAGTTATTTTTCATTGTGCTTGTGGCTTTGGTACAGCAGTTCAGAATATGGAGTCCAAGAAAAATCTGTAAAGGGGGGGGGGAATTCCAATTTGGGGTTGTTTGTTGTTGATGTTGTTTGGTTTTTGGGTTGTTTTTTTTTTGTTTGTAACATTGCAACCAGCATTTTTATTAAAAAACTTGTCAAATAAGGGAGGATTTTTTTTTTGGTAGTCAGAGGCGGCTGGAACGTTGATTTGTACACATTTATCTGGGCAGCATAAAATTAAGAAAGAATTTACAGGTTTAGAAGGAAAATCCAGTTCATAAGTCAATGTTTAAAAGAATTGGGGTGTCCCAAGCCAGGGATTTTACAAGTTTTGAAGCAAAGATACAGCCTTGCATAGTTTACATTAAGGGCCTTGAAAAAACACTTTGAGTGTGTTGTAGCAGGAACTACATGGAAAAAGGAAAGACAGAGGATGGAGCTGGGGAAGAACTGGAATGCAGTACAAACCAAGTGAGTGCCTGATCAGGGATATGTGTTGTTTCTTGAGTCCATGCTTTTATTATATTTCACTTTCTAAATCTTGGTGCCTTTTGTTTTTCCATGTTTCATTATACAGAGCTAAGGGGGGAAAAATACATTGTTGATCTTGTTTATTGTATATCTTTGTTTTGTTTCACAGTAAAGGCAAGCTGCTACTTCCTTAACCTTATTGTTTTCTATTTCTCGGTCTGTATTTAAAAAGAAGCAGCATATTTTCTCCCTGAAATGAAGAATTACAATAGATTTCATGTATGAAACACCTGCACAGTAGGAAGTGAAACGGAACTTTTTAGCTCTCGCTGTTTTACGGCAAGATTTCTGTTGCCTTTCCTTCCTGTAAACAAAAGGAGTCACTTAGAGAGTGGGAAATAGGCTGTTTGCAGGATACTTTCTGTATGAAAGGAAGGAAAAGTGCCTTTACAGAGATCAGCCTATTGTGTTGGGAATATTGGAAGTTATATGGAGTTAAATTGAGGTTAGTGTTTGGAGAGGAAATAAACAGCAATATACATGTAATCACTTGTCTTGACCCTGAGAAGTGCTAGATGCCCTCATTAGTTGCTGAAATCAAAGCAGGAGTTAAGACATGGAGTGTTTTGGTTTGGTCCCAAATCCTACGCATAACTTGTGATCATTGTAAGGACTTGATCAGACATAGGCTACACTTCAAAATAAAAACTAAGAGCTTATGGGACGCGGCTTTTGTTTAAAACCAAGCACTTTTGATACTTGTACTTTTAATTACTGGTTCGAGTTACTTCTGCACAACTGTTTTCCAGCTGACTGTCTTTGAAATACAGCTGTCTGCTAGAGAAATGTAATCATTGGATTTTTCTTGAAAGTAACGCTTTCAAATGTACATGTAGAGTATACATATTCTCCAAGTTCTGCTTTACCTGTGAAATACATTAACTGTAGTTCTGTTGTGAATTGGGATATCTTGCCTGTGTTATAAAATCAATTTGTGTGAATTTCTTTGATTTTCATTTATCTTCTGTAACACAACCAAGAACCTTTATCACCAGTAAGAATTGTGGATTAGGTATTTAACTCTAAATTCCTTTTAGCCGTTATAGAATAATCTGGCTTTCTTGAAACCTCAGGTGTCTATATAAGATGATAGGACAGACAGTAGCCTTGCCAGTAAAACTGAGCAAGGTAGGGAAAAATATGCATACAATATTATTTGTCATTAGCTGTATCTATTTTATCTTCAGTTCTTTTACTGTAGTTACACTTGACAAAAACTGCTATAATAAATTTCCATTTTCATTTCTTTTGCTCCATATATTATAAGTAGTTAATATTTGAATACCAAGAAAAGGCATTTGTGAGCATGGAAATGAAGAAATCAAGCAAGATTTTTTTACTTAATAGATACTGAATACCACTTTTGCTTTCAAAATGTGTCTTTGAGGACAAAAAGCCTTAACAGCAGTGTTCCTTGTTACAGAAATGATTTTTTTCTTCCCCTACCCCCCGTATGATGGATCCAGTTCCTCACACAGAAATCCTAATGCCTGGGCATTTCAGTCTAATTTGGCAAATAAGACTGGAGTGTGTGCCTGTGTGTATGTAAATAGCAACTGAGAGTGGTCTGGTGTGTCTCAGTGGATGGAGCGTGTGCCCGTCTTTGTCTTTACAGAAGAAATAGAATGGTTCCTTTGCTTGCCTGTATTTGGCTTTATGTTCTTCTAGGCCAGAAGTGTCTGTCTCCTTGTTTGCTTTCTCTCTCTCTCTCTCTCTCTCTTTTTAAAAATTCTTTCTTCATTCTAGCTAGAGTGTTACCAAAAAAGCTACTGCAGTCATGAATGAGATTTGGTTTAGGGATAGAGGAAAGCATAACGTTTCTTCTTAAAAGATTGGAGTCTTGAAGAAACAAATGCCAATAGTAGCCTACAACCTAGATCAAATGACTCAAGGCATTAGCTAGTCTCTGTAGTGCTATGTGGAATTTATTTTGCTGGACTACATATAATTTTGAACATAATATTTTTTTCAAAGTGAAAAAATGAGATCGCAGATGTAATTACACTCTTGTCCTGAAAGTTCTTAAAGAGGAAACTATTAGGTTTGTCTTTCACATGTAAGAAATGCTTTCCTTAGACATCTTGCAAATGTGACAACTCCAGCTCTTTTTGTATCTATGGGAGTTTGAATCAAACTTCCCTAGTGGATTTGCTAGGCTTATCTTTTAGAGATTCACTGCTGCTTCTTCCTTCCCATGAAAGTTCTTCTATTTTCCCTCAGACATCCCAGCAGAAATTTATGCTAGGGGTCGAGCATGTCCAGGGTACACGAGACTTACAGTGTAGGTTGACTGCGGCAAGTTGATATTCTGGACATACTGAACTTGCTGTGGAGCTTATCTCTGTAACCATCTGTACAGTGTTTCAGAGCACCAGAAGCCTGCTTGAAACTAGGCTCTCCTGACTGGGATGCTGCCCATCTGCCCATTCTTGTTGGAATCAGCTTCTTCTGCGTAGCCAAAACTTTTTGGGTAGAGAAGGAAAACTTACCTGGAGAAAATCAGATGTCTGTACCGGTGATATTCTCTCTGCTTTTTCTATGATACAAAATAGGAATTGAAAGTATTAAAAGATTGGACATAAGTAATACCAACGATTCATGCAAAAAATGTTTTCGTAGTTGAAAATGAGGTGCTGTGTATGGCAGGCAACAGTTCTGAATGTCTGACCTTTTGCCCAGCAGGAGCACTGTAAGGATTGGCCTTCCTAATCTACTTCTACCTGCATTTCAGATATCTTCTTACGTGAACTCTTCTTACCTTGTCATTAGCCGAGTTGGCTTCCTCAGTAACATTCCCTGCAGAAGCAAGGCTCTAGTTTTCAATTCCAGAGGACATTTAGAAAAAGAAAATACTAACAAACTAGCAAACGAAATTCATGTGTTACTTCCTGGAGAATAAAGTAACCCAGAAAGGAGTCTGGGAGTAGTAAAAGATGAGAAGTCCAGGAAAAACAGATGTATGGTAATCGCCTTATGCACAGGAGACTTAGGACATCTAATGCTACAAATAAGTTTTACAGTACATTTAAGAAAGTACACATAGTTTCTCCTGTTTTCTGATTTAGAATTTGTTACTTTATGTGAGTTTAATGGAACATACATTAATTTAAGTTTTGAGTGGGTTTTTTCATTTGTAGATCTTCATGAATGTAGGGGCCAGATGTTATGAGGAGAACTCTTAGAATGCTAGTGAAGTAATGAATTGGTTTTTAAAAATATATTAAATTATTTTTCTTTTCAATTCTTAAATATTTTTTCCCTGATATACAGTGTTCTGCATAAAAACTTTGGATTTAAAAAAATTATTATGTGGACAAAGCCTAGTGTTTTCCCATTTGGCTACCTCACAAAAGAACTATATAATCCTCTAAATCCTACTTTACTCTGTGGATCAATTGATTCCACTTTCTACTCCCATAAATAGACAATCTGGCAATTGCCTTTGAGACAGATATTTTGAAGCTTGGTTTTCTAGCAATTTGCAATGTAAGAAAACATCTTAATTTTTTTGTGAAAAAGACAACATGAATAATGATAATATTTTCATAAATTTATTTATAGAAAACAGAAACAAGTTTCTTCTGTAAAATTGACCAAATTCCATAGCCATTCTAAAAAATTATTTTCCATTTTTGCAATTGCTTTCTTATGTATTTACTTTTCTGGTTCTCCCTCTGTACTGATGGCTGATGTTTCCTCTTATCCACATAATATACTATATGAATCCAGAGGCTCCTATGGGAAAATAAGGATGGATTTTGGTTATTCTTATCTGTCTGGAGAGGCTTATTGAAGATTTTTGTGTCTTCACAAATATATATATATATATATATTTGATTATGATTCAATTTCATTTTTACATTGGAACAAATGTCTGTCTCACAGTGACACTATAAGACTGCAGTAAGAACTTTTACCTATATGGAAATATGTGTATCATTTATAAACTGTGATAATCCTTGTTTTAAATTGTTGACTCCAGTTTGTCCGGTTAGACTAAAATATATGCCAGTCTACAATTTGTACAAGGATATGTAGTTTTTCTTCCAGCAATAATCTAGGTGAGAAAAGAAACTTGTCCTGCTGGACTTTCTTTCATTCTTCAGCTGTTTGTTTCACCATATGCAAGGATTGTTTAGGATTTGGATGCTCTTATTTCTTATGGGTTTTAGATGTTGTTACTCTGCTCTCAAGTTCTTCCAGGATTCATGAATAAAAAAAGTTAAAATGTTTGTCTCTGGCTTTAGTTTCAGATTTTACTTGAATGGAGTTTGTGTTTGAAATTTGTCTTCATCAGATGTAATTTTTAGGTTAGGAATGAGATTTTTCTTTTTAATATCTTGTTTGTTTTTTAATTGTGTCTTCTGTTGGCAAACAGATTAGTTATCTAATGATGTTGGTCAATACTACTAGTGGTGTAGTTCAGTTTTGTTTTAGCTCTCCCATAAAAGGGGCACTGGCGAAAGTGTTTGCTCAAGCTCTAAGTCATAACTACACTTTTTTGCTACTGTGAGCATACTGGTAAAAGTAGATTTAAGTGACTGCCTAGTTTTGACTAGGCCTAAAATGAGGATATTAGTAAACTGTCCTGCGTTCCATCTGTATGGAGTTTTTTGTTTGGTTTATGTTATTGATGTCTGTAATATCTAGATTTATAGTTGACTTAGGATTTTGAAGCTTTGTATTCTTTTCCGTTGTATGTACTGTTCTGTAAAATACGTACTAGAATTCTTTTTGTCCCTGTGATGGGGATTTAGTACAGGAAATAACATCTGTTCCTGCTGTATGTGTGTCCTTTTTCCTTTCTTTCAATATGAATGTAACATTGTGCATTTTCAAGCTAGATTTTACTATCTGAGGTCATGCTAAAATGAACTCCCTTTGAAACTGTGTTAGCGCAGATATGAAATAGAAAGCCATACGACCGTGATAGTTTTATGTTCTACAACTCTGTGTGTTGATCAGACCTATCAAAAATATTTTCACTTTACATATGCTTTTATTTTACTTCATTCAGAAGTAATAATATTTCCCTGTTTGTGAGGTTGAGTATTCTGCAGTTTAGTCACCCTTGTTAATGTTTCAACAACTTTGTTTTGTTTTGTCTGCCAAATGTAAAGTTTGCAGTGCTAGATACTTTACTGGCTGTAAGTCATCCCACAGACTCTCATAGACTGTTTCTAAACTTTTTGGAGGAACTGACTACTCTCTTCCCTCAAAACATTTTATGGAACTTAATGGTTTTTTCTCAGACTTGTAATTGAAAATATTAAGCTACTTGCTTTTTATAATACAGTTCTAGGAATAGCTGTAGACACTTTATCATGACCTTTGAAGAAAAGCCATAATGAAACTATTGACAGGAACTTACACAGCTAATGGCTTTAAATCCTCTGTTGCAACACATCACATGGTATGTGTTACACTAGGCTGAGTTTTAAAGCCACTGAATTGTTCTTGATATTTTATTTGCATGTATAAGTCAGTAGATTCTCATTTTACACAAGTGTTCGTTTAAGATTATTGTTTTTACTTACACCTTAGTATCATAAGTGGGCATGTTCACCTAAAAATAAAAAACCACAGAAATTTCTCATTTGACTTGCAGGTATCTCCATTTTACTGATATCTGAAAAAAAAGTGACTCAAGTTGGCATCCTTTGGGAATCCTTCTAGCCAAAGGTAAGCATAATTTCTAACCAGTGGCAAAAATATTTTTAGTATACCCTACCTTTTAAATAAAATGGTAGCTGTGCTACTGTCATTCTTGATGTTTGACATCTCACAAACTGAATTTCTTTGGGATATCTAATGCATTAATAAACCCATAAGAGAATCATTATATTGCTCATCATACAAGTGGTTTAGTCTTTTTTTTGAAATCTGTAACTTGGCAGATTGCCTCTCATTAATATTGAAGAGTATGGTACAATCACTTTGAGGCAACACTTACTATACAGCTGATATTATACAGAAGGATGGTTGCATTCCTTAATGCATTGTGTAAGCCAAAAATAAAATCATAATTTTGGTGATTTGGAAATTCTTAGCTTGATCTTCCTCTGGAAAAGAGCTAATATGACCAGAAATAGACAGTAGCATAATAGGCTGAAAGTGTCCTTTGTAAGGCCTAATTAGGCTGCTTGTAGAAAATCCTGAGCCTACAGTTGCCAAAAATCATGACATCTTGATATTTTCTGCAACAGGAGTTAAGAAGTGCAGTCATCCTCCTGTAGCTCTTAATTCTGCAGACTCCTTGATCCAGTCCAACTGGATTGCTTTATGGTTCTAGCGTATGGCTTGGGTTTAGAAATACTTCATGTTGGCTGAACACAGTCTGTCATCTAATGAAGACAAGCTCCCTGCAGCGCAGTGAATAAATGAATAATTTATTGGGGGATGAACAGCTTCCTGTCCATGTGTACATACATGTTTACTTCTGAATAAAATCTGCTTTGAGGGATTTATAGATAAATTGTTTACTTTCAACAACTTGCAAACGTTTGGGAAGTATTTCAATACAAACTTGGAAAACTTCATCAAATTCATTCGTTCTATTTTCACTCCATGTGTTCACCAAGAATACTATAACCTAGAGAGAAATTTGCCACATAAATAATTCTTCAGTTAATATACCTAGTAATCTGGTCATTGTCAGACATTGTAAATATGTACTGTAACTACTTCTATTTGAAGACTGGAGTGTCATATTGATAATGCGAAACAGTGGAAAATGAATTGTGTATAACTGTGTGAGACTTGAGTAAGAGTTTCAGAATTATGCTTAATTGCTTGTGGTCCAGTGATATGTATGCAAAATTAGCAATATGTATTTCTCATATTACGAGGTGAGAGAGGTAGTAGCGAGTGGGAGAAGTAGTTGTGGGAGATTTCTTTTGTAGAGAAGAAATAGAATAGTACAGGGCCACAATATGTCATGTGGCTCATTCAACGTTCCTGGGGCAGTCTAATGTTAAACAAGTATCAGAGGTGTGTACCAAAAGTTAAATGTAATAAGTGTTTGTAGATTTAAGGCTATAACTCAGGATTTCACAATTTTACAGTTGCTGAGGGAGAAAGTAGGGAAGTAAAATGCTGAAAACTTGTTTAAGAGAAGCTCTTCATATTTTACCACTTTCATGTTAGGACTGAAGTTACCCTTCAGTGTGTATCATAGGAAGAAGTGCTGTACTCATGTTCCTTCTTTCTGTGTAATGGGAAGATTTGGAGGAGGGGGAAGGGGAAAGGTAAGTCCCTTCTGCCTCCCTTCTTTCTAGATTAATAATATTATAAGGATACAGTCAATGTGAAATCAAATTGGGTTAAAAGCAGACACAGAAGTTTTAAGTGATATTCTACACTAGGCTGCTGATTTTTATAGCAGTCATTTTTTCTTTTTTTTTACACAAAGCACAGAAAGAAGGAATTATATACCTTTATATACCTGGGAAAATAAGTAAATGTACTGAGAAACTAGTCTAATTTAGCTTTTTTCATGATTGTTGTTGTAACTGAAATGTTGGGTTTTGCAAGCGTAGATAACTGTTCTGTAAACAAACTATAAATTATATATGATTATAAATAAATTATATTAAATGTTATACTTCATATTCTTACTATATTCATTCTAGTCTCTTCATTTCCAGTCTATTCAAGCACCATACTTTTGCAGTAAATACAGCGCTCCACTGCTCTGTTCTTTTACACAGGAAGAATGTAAAAGATAATTACTGAAGCTGGTTAGAAACGTCTGTTTTCTGGCAAAAACTTATTTTGCATGATCCATTTTTTTTCTAAAATACTCCTGTTTCAGGGCAAGAAAATAAAACTATTCTGAAAGAAGAATTGATTTTTTAAAAAATATTTTGTTTTAAATTTATTATGCATTTATTATGAGATTTGTATGGATAAATGCTTTTGGATTCCGTACAGGTTTGTCAATCTATTCAAAGAATCATAGATTTAGGAGAGTCTAAATAATTGACCTTCCTTGCCAGTGGTTTGTCTTGGTTGGCTTATGCTTTGATGCGAGAAACAAAATTGGACTCTCTTTCCAACCACCTGAGCCCCTCTGCCTTCTGTGCGCTACAGCAGTTAAACTAGGTGGATGCTCAATAGCTACATATTATCATTTATCAGGTTTTAGGTGGCTTCCTTTGCTCACATAATCGTAATAGTTTCTTTCCCCTTCTCATCTAAGAATCTATTTTTCCATAAATGGTCTGTTCTGTAATATGAAATAAGATCACCAGACTCCTGTGTTACTGAGCCTGATGAAGCTCTGCTATATTAATGGCAGTGTAGAACATACCTCTGAAAATGTTACGTACTACTTTTCATATAACCAGTGTGCTTTGCTTCAGAAATAGTCAAACTGAGAGGACAAATATTGTAACATATTTTGTGTTATGTGTTGTCAAGAACATCTGCATTTGAATAATGCTAATTATGTAGTAAATGAGAACTTAACACTGGTAAATCTAGTCTAGTATTGTATGATGACCACTTCTAGTATTGCATTTGCTTTATCTTTTGGCTGTATATCTTTTTTAAAGAAATCTGGAAGAAGCTGAAAAATATAATTTGTAATTCTGTTTTGATCTCTCTCTATGGTTCAAAGTAATAGTAGCTGTAATATAATAATGCTGCAAAAAGAATGAGGATTATAGATCTTTAATCTTGCGCGTGTTGATGTATTAATAAGGTGCTTTGTTTTTCTTTCATAATTTGCAAGGTATGTAACACAAGTAATATTGCTGTTTACAGCTGGGAGAAGAAACTTGTGGTTTACTCATCTATGAACTAAACACACATTGATTTTTATTTTTTGTTTGTTTGGTTTTGTTCCATGTATTCTGCTAAAATGCTTATGTCAATTAATTCTCTCTATATAGCCTACAATTGTGGTAGCACTGGTACTGATTGATTAGCAGTTTTGGTAAATCTGATTTGAAATACGCAAACCTAAGGTATTTTGTAGACCATAAAAACTTATTCACTCTTTTTCTATCATGAGTACAGGCATAAGAAGATAGAAAGGAAATTATTCTCATTGTAGAAAACTGATTGTGGTTTTGTATCTGAAGAAAGCTAAGTAGTTAACCATTTATTAAAGAATGGTAACACTAAGAAGTGAAAAATATTTGAAGTTTGTTTCTGTTTAAGAGGTGTTTTAAAAATGGTCACACAAAACTAAATGTTTGAGAAATGTTTGCAATTTTAAATATTTAAAAAGGGATCCAAATTACTTAGATTGCTTAGCTCTTGCAACTGCACAGGCCTGCATTATGACTGTAGATGTACTGCTAAGGCAGAGGAACAGATAATAAAATTAGAGGCTGTACATCCACACAGAATATATGTGTCAGATTTAAGTGATAAACTTACCCATATTTGCCTTAAGTCATCATCTGCTTCCTGGGTCATCTTTTCATTGGGAGCATGTGTCCAAGTATATGAAGTGAATATAGAATCAGTAAACCTAAATGCAGCATTTGGTCTTAGTTTTGCATCCAGTGGCATATTTTCTTTTAATAATAATAAAAAAATAAGTCCCATCTTCACCTTTAGCTACTTATAAACTGACCCACCATTCCTTTCACATTTTTGATAGTTATTGTATAGGAGCACACATGTGTGGGACATCTTATCCAGTCTTGAAGTTTGGTATTTTGTTAGTGTTTTTGTGACCTGGGAAAGAACCTGCTTCTAAAGGCTTATGTATTTATGTGAATTACTGAAAACCTAATCTATTGACAGTTTGTATATGGTGTTGATAGTTACGATGTGGGGGGTAGAGAGAACGGTGTAGTTCGTACATAAACATACCATAGTTTCAGAAACTAATGCAAAGAAAGAATCTATAGCAGTTCAAATTGATCCACTAATACATGTAGAGTATAGTGTGATACAACTTTTTCATGGAAGACATGGCATGCATTTGGTGCAAACAAAATTGTTTTCAGAAGCTGAACAGTATTAGACAAATCACAGAATTGCTGAGGTGGGCAGGCTTCTCTTGAGATCATGTAGTCCAATGCCCCTACCTAAGGATGGTCAGCTAGAGCAGGTTGCTCAGGGCCAAGTCCAGTCAGGTTTTAAATATCTTCAAGGGTGGAGACTCCACAACCTCTCTGGGCAACCTGCTCTGGTGTCTGATGCTCACAGTAAAAAAGTATTTCCTTATGTTTAGATGGAGTTTCATGTGTTTCCATTTGTGTCTATTGCCTCTTGTCCTGTCAGTGGACACCAACGAGAAGAGTGTGCTTCCCTTTACATTGACACCAATCAGGCACTGGTAAGATCCCTCCCTGAGCCTTCTCTTCTCCAGGCCAAACGGTCCCAGCACTCTCAGCCTTCCTCGTGCGAAAGATGTTCCAATCCCTTAATCATTTTAGTGGCACTTTGCTGGATTTGCTCCAGTAATTCCATATCTTTCTTGAACACAGTACTCCAGATGTGATGAGGGAATGAGTGAAAAATAACTAGCTAGAAAAGCAGATAGGCATATACAATTTTTGTCAATAGCAAATATTCAGTAATTCTGTCCAGTATCTCGGATCAAACTGTTATCCTTTATTTCCTTTGTGAGAAGAATTAAAATATACTTAGAATCATAGAATCATAGTATGTTTTGGGTTGGAAGGGACCCCTAGAGGTCATCTAGCCCAACCCCCAGGTATAAATAAAATATCAAGCTGCTTTATTTTTCAAGGCATGTTGTGCTATATATTTCAGTTTTGGAGCAGTATATAGTCATAATAATCTTTTCATCTGTCACCTGGGTGGACAGGTCATGGGTAAGTGATCCAATATTTTGTTAAAAAGTTATTAGCTCACATACTACAAAATACTATTAATGCTATGGGTGGGTTGTTTGTTGTTCTAAAATCATATCAATCTGTGGAGCTGGTCTTCCCAGTCTGGTTCCCTTCTGACTGTCATAAATCTGGCAGGACTTATCAGGTCAGGCAGAGGGCTATTTTGGTTCCTAAAGGCAGCAAGCGAAAAAAAATACCTGTGCTATGTTAGGTTTCTCTGCACTGTTCTTCACAGGGTCTGTGGTTCTGGAAAGATTTATTAGGTTGACTGGATTTGTCCTTTCAGCTTGGAAAGCAGTAGGACTCTCTCACCTATTCAAACGCTATATCACTCTAAATAATAGAGATAATGGTTAGAAACACTAGTTGACCACTTGTGAAGGCATGCATTATTACTGAGGTTCACCAAAAATAGACCTCAAGGTGAATTAACATGCAAGTTAACAAAATGGAACCGTTCACTAATTTGTGGTTTGTGCTAGCTGTTTTGGAGAGGACACGGGGAAAAAAAGAGGGAATCCTGGCAGTTCGTGTATAAGGAAAGGAGAGCTAGGATCAAGAGCTGGAGAGTGATGAGTCTTAGAAGGGAA
>NW_009260484.1:2165566-2222771 GCF_000687185.1 Egretta garzetta
CTAGCCCTCAGCAAAAGCAGTATGTATTTTCTCTTTGAGGAAGAGTCTGATGCACCACTGGTGCGTACTAAAAAGATGTAAGAAGAAACAACAAACACCCTAATAACCAAATAAAAATAATTGAAAGAAAGTTGTTGGGAGGAGCGGGGAAAGGATGCACACCATCTTGATCTCTTAATTCATATAATCTAATTTATTTCAGCAAAATTAATTGTGTGTTCTTTCATACAAAGCGAAGGATTACAATAAATTATCTTAATTGAAGTCCTTTGTTTCTGGCTCATGCAGAAAAAGATCTTTAATGAAGGATTTGAAGTAATTAAGAATTAATGCAAATACTTTTTAAGATAAACTGAAGAACAGGTCAAAACCATATCCTATGAGCTTGTTTTTGGTTGGTACCAGAACTGTGCAGGATGAGTAGGACGGTTGGAAAAAAGAGCTCTGCATTTGTGAAGGAGAGACTTCTCAGAGAAAATTGGAGAAACAGAACATGTGACAGAATGGGAAAGATAAGAAATGAAAAAAAATACAAGAACTAGAAAATGGTTCAGGGAGAGCCAAAGCCCTTCTGGAATTAAAGCTGGTGAAGGATGTGAAGGGCAACAAAAAACCTGCTACAAGTACATAAAGCAGTAGGAGGAATGCTAGGGAAAATGTGAGCCCACTGATGAATGGGGTAGGGAATCTGGTGACGAAGGACACAGAAGAGGCTGAAGTACTCCATACATTTTTCACCTCAGTCTTCACTGGTAAGACTGGCCTTCAGGAATCATGGGAAGTGTGGAGCAAGGAAGATTTACCCTCAGTGGAGGAGGATTAAATTAAGGAATATTTAAACAAACTAAGTATAAAGAAGTCCATGGGACTTGATAGGATGCACCCATGAATGCTGAGGGACCTGACTGATGTCAGTGTGAGGGCACTCTTGTTCTTCATAAGGTCATGGCAATGTGGAGAGGTTTCCAAGGACTGGACAAAAGCAAATGTCTAAGAAGGATCTGGGGAAGTAGACAGATCAGCCTTGCCTGTCCCTGTGAAGGTGACAGAGCAAGTAATCCTGGAAGGTATTTCCAGACACATGATGGACAAGAATGTGACTGGGAGTAGTGAGCATGGATTTTAAAAGTGAAAATCCTGCTTAACCTACCTGATAGCCTTCTATGATGAGATGAATGGCTTGGTAGATGAGGGGAGATAACCTTGATAAATGGACAGTGAGATAGACTGAAAACTGGCTGAACTGCTAGGCTCAGAGGGTTGTGATCAGCAACACAAAGTCCATCAGGAGACCAGTTACTAGTGGTGTATTGTGGGGGCTGATACTGGGTTTGATACTGTTTAATGTCTTTGTTAGTGATCCAGATGATGGGACTGCATGGGCCTTCAGCAAGTTTGCTGATGATACAGAACTGGGAGGAGTATGTGATATCTCAGATGGATGGGCTGCCATCCAGAGGGACCTCAACAGGCTGGAGAAATGGGCAGAGAACAACCTCCCTAGTTCAACAAAGGTGTTCTAGGCTGTATGAGGAAGAACATTTCCAGTCGGTTGAGGGAGGTGGTCCTAGCTCTCAGCACTGGTGGAATACTGTGTCTAGTTCTGCGTTTCCCAGTGCAAGAGAGATATGAACATATACTGGAGAGCATCCTGTGCAGGCCACAAAGAAGGTTAAGGGACCAGAGCATCACTCACATGGGAAAAGTCTGAGTGAGCTGGGACTGTTTGGCCTAGAGAAGGCTTGGGGATCTCATCAATGTATAAATACTTGAAGGGAGGATATAAAGAGGATAGAACCAGGCCCTTTTCAGTGGTGCCCAGTGATGGGGCAAGAGGCAATTGGCATAAATGGAAATACACGAAATTCCATCTGATCATAAAAAAAGACTTCTACCATGAGGGTGGTTGGGCACTGGAACAGACTTCCAGGAGACATCGTGGATTCTCCATCCTTGAAGATAATTAAAACCTGACTGGACATGGCCATGAGCAGCCAATCTGTCTGACCCAGTTTGAGCAGGGGGTGGGCTAGATAATTTCCAGCAGTCGCTTCCAGCCTCAACTATTTAGTGATTCTTTGTGATTCTGATAAATTTATAGGAAAAGTGGAGAAATTTATGTGTATTTTCCAAGCAGAAAAAAGCTAGAACATATTGATGAATTCCATGAATTAAAAAGATTAAGTTAAGGTCACTTGCTGCTCGCTCTTAAAAGGGAAAATGCTCGGGTTGCCTATTCCTTGGTTAGTGAGTTTAGGTAGCAGGGAAGCAGACATCAGAATTTTTTTTTCAGGCTCAGTTCTTTAAGGGGGGAGAAGATCTAAGGAGGTTTTGGAAGCATTTTTGGGGGTCAGAATGGATTGTCTAGAAGAACTATCAGTAATCTGAATTTTGTGAAACTGGCTATGCTGTAATACTTTTAGCCTGTCTATGGAATATGTAAGGTCTTGTTTTCAGTAAATTTTAGTCTTAAAATATCGATTATATGATACAGATGACCTCTTGTTATATTTGGTCTTCTCCTGAGTAGCCTGTCACATCCACTCCTATCTGAAAAGTGCAGACAGCTTAAAATAATCTCTTGCAGGCTGACCTGGTCTGGTTATTAACCCAGCACACTCTGAGCCCTGTCTATTTGCAAAGATGGGGGGTGGGGAAAGGAGGGTGCGGGAGGCGAGGAAGCATCTAGTTTCAAAAATAGAAGTCTCACAAGTACTCCATTTATCTTTGTTAGTCCTCTAAAAAGTTATTCATTTGCTATGAACAATACTTTCTAGTTCTTACATGTTAGACTTTTTGCAGTTTTTTTCTTTGTCTTGCCATCTCACTCTTGCCATTTAGCCCAGTAACCTGATTTGCTGCCTCCTCAAATTCCTCCTCCTGACTGTGCTGTGTACTCTGTCATGCATGGCAGCCTCTGGGGGGAGGAATACAAAATTTTCCGAGATCCTCCACTTCATCTAGTGTCCACTTGTATACAGTTTTTACATTTCACCTTCTTGCAAATGGGAGAAAGTGATATGGATGGAAAGGAATCATACTTTAAAAAAAAAAAAAAAAAAAAAAGGGAAGATTTTCTTCTTGAAACTTCTTGAGATTTCTCTGTCATCTTCAAGGCGAGTGAGATTAACTGCTTTGGAGAGCTTCAGGAAGGCCAGCAAATGCTGAGGTTCAAAGTCCACTGCAGCAACAAAGTTTTCTCAAAAATAGAAACTGAATTAGTAAATGTTTTCTGTAGTGGTTATTTCTAAGAGGGGCAGCAACACAGGCTTCCATTTCATGTATTTTTTGTTAAGCATATATGCTGAGTGCCTGCTTAGAAGAAAGAAAGAGTTCAGCCATTTCTGTATGTGACATCCTTCCTTTTGTCATTTGTCTCTTGGAGATTATAGAAAAGTGATCTTCATTATTGTTAATGATGATAACAGCTAATTATGTTTGGGTGACTGACAGATTAGGTAGACTGTCTATTTCTACTTTGTCTTTATTTTTCAGTTGTCTCCAAAGCACCATTCACAGATATTTACTTAATTTCTCTTACTTAGTGATGAATGTTCCTCTCATATCATGTTTAGAAGCCAGATACAAAGAATGTGACTTTGATTTTTGACTCGGATTGTTTAAAAAAAATTTAAAAGTATCTTCCTGTTCATTTTAAAATTGAGAACATACCTGTAAATAGATGTCTTTGTTTTTTCCTATTTTGTTCTCTTTGGCAAGCTTGGTTTTGGAATGTTGAAGGTCCGAGTGGGCTGCAGGTTTAATTCAAAACTATTTTCTAAGGAGCAGATAAACTGATGTCATAGTCTAGCCCTTTTGCTTTACATATGCTAATTATTAGATCACATTTGGCAGTTGGTAGCTTTGTCTGAGGAGGAGGAAGAGTGTGGATTATATGACAGCTGTACGCATTTCAGCTAACTTGGTCTCCAGGGCAGCTAGCATTTATAGTACTTCTAGATTTAGCAAGGTAATCTTGGGAGTCTCTTACTTTGCATTTGATATAGTTTGACTTTGAAATAGTGTTCTTAAACTACACAATAAAAATAAGTGTTTGAAATACTTTGTTTTTCTCAAACAGGGTAGTGTATGCAACCGTGATAGACACTAAGTTACTGAAGTGTGGATGAGGTAGAAAGGAAACTTGTTTTGTCGTAGGGCTATTACCACTATAATGAGTTGTTGGGATTGACATTTTGTATCAAGGTAATGAAGTGATGTAGCTAGAAAGTTAAAATGAAGGCTATTTTTTAATTTGAGCTTTCTTTTTTTCTTTTTTGGGGGGGGTTAGCAGAGTGTCTCTTTAAAGAAGTAACTGTGAAAACATAAAAATTGACAGACTGCCTACTGAAATTATGTTGTAATTGATAAGCGTGTTTTATGAAATAAGATGATTTTGTCTTGAACCTCCATGTTTCTATTCCCGTTGCCCTTGTGGTTTTTTGTTATTAAAGCTCACACAGGAAACTAAAAGAGAAATCCATTGTGTTAGGTGTGTGTGGCTTACTATGAGGTGGTGTGTGCATGGCTTCTCGAACTATACACTGGAGTAATTATTTCATTGTTGGAAGCTTCAGGTTTCCTGGTTTGAAAAAAGTGAACTAAAGCACAGTTTTAAACCAGATATATTCATGCCAGAGGAACAACATGACAGTTGCCAGTGGAACAGCTGCAAGTCTACAGAAAGTATAGGGCCTAGTGAAGTTACACCCGTGACTCTATTTCTGAAGCAAAAATTAAAAACTTAGAGTATTTTGGTGCTGCTGTGATGCAGGCCTGGTATATTTAATAACTTTTTGCAGAGATATAGTTTGTTAGCTTCTAAACTTTTAAAGTCATCATCCAGAAAATTTAAAATCTTCCTTTTTAGTTCAAGGAGATAAAACCTTACAAATTAGTTTTAAAATGAGAATTAATAAAGGTAACTATTTTAGAAGGATCTTGTAAAACATAATCAAACAAATATTCTGGATGGACATAAGGTATTTTGTACAGGGTTACATGAGGTATAAACCTTTGTGTAGAGCACTATCAGAAATAATGGTATCTTGGAGTATCGGGATAAAATGAGCGTTCCATCCTAGTAAAACTTCCATAATATTTTATCTCTCCTCTTTGTCAATATCCAGCTGAAGTGGCTGATGTAGTATTAATGCTTCACTTATCTGGTTGACATAAAATGAGTTTGGGGTTTTTTATTAATAACTTTGGTACTGAGTGAAATATAAATATAGCTTAACCAAACTGATTATTTTTTTTTAAATTTCTTTTGCCAGAAAAATCAACCCCTCATACTAACCCCCCCAGCATTGGCCATAGGCTCAGTGGATGGGTGATGAGGGGCTGGTGATAGAGTGCATTCTATTGGGACGTGCATTGTACTGCATGCCCCTCATTGCCCACACGCTCCCTTTTCTGGAGCTTTCTCATACTCTTCCCTTCTCTTTGTTTCACCCACTGATGCAATACTCTCCTCTGTCTCTTATCCCTTCCCTAAAATAATAAAATTATTGTCTAACAGTTTCTTTTCCTTTTGCTTCAGTTAAGCCACAAGGTTATGTGCACATGATTCACATAGTTGCTAAAGAGAAGAGAACGGAGCTCAGTTGGCACAGGCAAATCTCCTGGGCCTATTAGTGCATACATTTATATCTGGTATGTATTTTAGGCATATGTGTTCATGTGCTTCCTAACCTGAGGGATCAAGCAATGCAATCTTGCTCGGCCAGGGGTAGAAGGAGGACTGCAAAACTGATTTGTTTTGGATGTTGTATAGACTTAGAGGTAAATACTGGTAAGGAAATAATAATTTTAGTTAGAATTAATTTGCAGTGCTTAATTTAATTGTCTGGTCCTATTAAAAATTATTTTCTCTAGCATTTCTCTTTATAGTTCATTCACTTTCTTATTCCTCTTTTTCCCTCCTTCTCCCAACTCCATGCCTGGACTGTTAACATATAACTTAAGTTTTCTAACTGACGGATTATTTTTTTTTTTATTGCTCATACTGACTTCTAAGTGTCAGCTTAGTGACTAGAATATATTTACTGTCTCCTTTCAACCCCTGATAACCATGCTGATTTGCATGCAGACAGCAAACCCCGTTATTTTGATTCAAGTATTACCACCTTGATGCTCTGTCTGTTTTACATGGTACACTCCCTTAAGTGTTCAGCCCAGCAACTGCCCAGCTTTGTTGGGCATACTACTCAGTGAAGACTTTACTAAAATATGTTTTCACTTTTGTTTTATTCTCTGGTTAGCAAAAGTAGAGCTGTAAACAGATGTTTATTTTTGTTTAAATTACGGAATGTTGAAAAAAATAACCTTGTTTCATAGCATGGAAGGAGGCCTTACTGGTATCCCATACCTGTATGATGAATTGGGGGTGGGTGGTTTTTGTTTGAGCACTTTTAGTTCTTGTGCTCCCTTGCAAAAAATGCACTTACAAAGGCATGATAGAAGTGTCTGTACGTATTCTATGGATGAGTCTTTGCAGCATATCATTCACACTTAATTTATTCCATAACATGCATGCTACCTTCTTTATTCAATTGTTATGAAATCTACTTAATTTAATCAGAAGACATCTGGTTTTGATACTGAATTCATGCTTAAAAAATCTTTCAGTTGACCACATATGTGGTCTGTCAAGTGGTATTCATTCCTTTTCTGGAGGCAAACATTTCCAGAAAAGTATTGCCTACATGTCCCCTGCCCAGACTCAGGATCTACCTCTGTTGTCTTGTCTACAGTTAGTAATTATTAGATGTTGATGATAGCTAGAGTTGGGAAGAAATATTTTTTTTTTTTTATTACATGAATATTTTGGTTTCTAGATGTTTCCGTGTTTGGTGAGGATGAAGTGGAGATCTGCAAACTTTCCTCTAGATGCTTCCCTACTTCAGAGTGGCCAGTTGCTTGGTAGTTTTGGTATTTCACTGGGGTGTTGATTGCTGAGGTTCTGTTTTGTAGACTTCGTTGCAGTAAGTTTTAATTTACTTCTCTGTATTAAACAGAGAAATGAAAACTTATTTCTTACTGGAATCTGAGTGATATTGCAACACAGCAGGTATACATAGTTATAAAAGTTGCTTAGAAAACAAGCTGTGTATTGGACAGACTGTACTCATTTTTTTTAATTAATAAAGTAACTTTTTTCTAAAAACAAAAACCAAACAGCACTCCCCCCCCCCAAAAAAAAAAACCAAAAACAACCCACCACCAAAAAAGAAAACTCAACGCAAACACCACCAAAAAAATTGAACTCAAATACTCAAATTCATTTCCTTCTTAGAATATTTCAGGGTAGGAAGATGTTTAATGTGTTGTACTGTGTAGCTGCTCTGGATAATTTTTTCTGCATTTGTACTTCAGTTCTACAGTTTTCCACAAAGCTGCTTTTCTCCAGTAGACTCAGAATTTTTATGTTAACATGTACGCTTTCCCCAGTCACTTCACACTGTCACTGGGGTTCTGTAGAGTTCAGTGGAAATAATGCGTGTCTTGTTTAGCTTAAGCACAATATGCTACTATAGTAGTTTTGCCCAACTTTTTTATGTGCAAAGCAGTTTGCCTGGTATGTTGAATTCTCTCTCATTCTAATGTAGAGTCAATGTGTGTGTAGAAACGATTAATTGTATATCAGTAAATTGCATCAAGTTTTTGTGTGTTTGTTTAATAATGTGCATATTTCTAACTTAATTACAAATGTTGCTGATGCCTGCTTTAAAAATCAGGTTTATTACAATTCATTAAAAATTAAGAGATTCAACAAATACTCATTCAAGTTATACCTTGTTTGAGCACCAAATATGAAAAGAACTGTTGCATTAAGGTGCCCAGCCCAGCCCAGAGCAGCAGTCACTGCCCCCCAGCCAACTCCCCCCAGTTTCTATACTAAGCATGACATCACATGATCTGGAATAGCCCTTGGGCCAGTTGGGGTCAGCTGTCCTGGCTGTGCCCCCTCCCAGCTTCTGGTGCACCTGGCAGGGTATGGGAAGCTGGAAAAAATGGTCATTGACTGGTGTAAGCACTGCTCAGCAGCAACTAAAACATCAGGGTGTTATCAACATTATTCTCATACTAAATCCAAAACATAGCACTATGCAAGCCACTAGGAAGAAAACTAACTTAATCCCAGCCGAAACCAGGACATTTTACTAGAAAATCTGTTCTAATATGCTTTAAGGCAATGTTAAACTGGTGATGTATTTCTAAAAAGTTAGCTAACTTATTCTAGTTTCTTAAATAGTTGGGAGGGAATCAGATGAACTAATGGCTTTACCTCCAGGTGAGTTGACAGGTGTGCCTGGCAAAGCACGTGGCCTTGTGGCAGCCATAAAGTTAGCTGCTTGTACAGACTTTGGGGGGAATTATGCTCCTGGAGAAAACACAGCAGTAAAGAACTGTTCTCTTCTAAAATTCTGGTTCCTGCATACTGCAAGGTCACCTCTTATGTGCAGTTGGTACTTGACTGAGTCGGTTCAAACAAGGAGAGATGCTTTCATCTGAAACGGGGCAGCAGGGGAGGCGTCAAACTAGGCAAATGGGGAAGGGTCAGTGTTTTACCTGAGAAATGTCACTATAGATTTGCTTTTATTTTGCGGCAAAGACTAACAAATTAGTCTGATACCTCTTGCTATGACTAATTCTGTTAGTTCTATCTAACTGGCATTTGTTGGCAAGGAATAATACTTGACTTAGTTTCAAGTATTTTAGGACTTCCACGTTGATTATTAGAATGGAAGAACTGATTGACTCATGAGTTGATAGGCCTTTATTTCTTTCCTGAAGAGTTTTATTAGTAAGCATAGAGAGAGTCCCATTTTCATTTAATCAGTGGAAGAATTGTTTTGTCTGGGACACTAAGTCTAGTCTTTATTATTAAAAGGTATATTTGAAGTGTCTTAGCAAGAAAAAACCTAATTCCATTTAAGACATTATTCCTTTTATGAAATGCAGGTTTCCAGGAAGATGTGGCAAAATAATGCAGCATTCTCATTTCATCTTCAGTATGAGTTCTTGCATTCATAAAGTACAGCTATTACGATTTTTTTTTTTCTTCATACATGTTTCATTTGTTCAATTGTTTTGTGGCTTTGATATGCATCTTTGAGGGTTTTACATAGTAATCTCAGTGTTTAAACTCAAAGATTAATTGAACACTTTCAAGTAGCTTTAATCAGTTTCTGAAGTATTTAATTATCATTACTATTTTAAAAGCAAAGGCTAAATATTACTATTATATTTCCTCAAAACATAACAGCTGAAAGTGAAACAGATTTTTAAAAAAAACATTCTAGTTTATAAAATCGTATTATATAGCACCACACATTCTGTTTTCCATATTAATCTTTTATTTTAGTTGATCTGTACTAAAAAAGTGTGATTTGTGATCTTTAAGATCTTATCTGTGTTCACTCTTTTTCTTACTACACTTGTCAGGTTTTTTTTAATTGAAGCAGGCTTGCTGACAGTGTTCTCTGAGGGGCTTTGTTCCTTGGAATTCTTTCTAGGCTGTTGTTTAAAGTAGATAATTTGCTGACTTTAAGGACACATTGAAGTGTGTACTTGTTTTGCCTTGGTTATGACATGAGATGGATGAATGGAGGAGCAGCTATGTGTAATGCATGGTATTAACTGTTAGGAATAGGTATGGGCCCTTCTTATTCACAGGAAAACAAACAACATTTGAATAGCCATACAGCACAGTGGACATTTTTAAAAGTCCCATAGCTTCCTTACTCTCCTGAAAAGAAGGATAAAGGAAAGTAAGGTAACTGATGCTAGTAATGTTCTACAGTGTCTCATCTGACTGCGTTGGATACCACAAAGATATATCTTGGTAGAATAGAAATGACTGATGAATGATACTTTAGGAAGATACTACTAAGAATGAAAAAATATTGAGATAAAGGAAGCAGCAGTAGAGGAACAGTAGTGACATCAAAGAGGACAAAGCATTCAGTGAGGAAATTAATAGTAAAACTGCAGAATGAAATAGAATCTGAAGTGAATATTTCTAGATAAGAAGGCTAAAACAAAGAGACATGCTTTTTAAGTCAGCCGAACTTAAATGCTTTGTGGAAAGCTGGATCTCTGACAGGGTAGTAGACCTTGGAAAGGACAAGGAAAAGGATATAAAAGAGGAAGAAATGGGCTTGGGGAAAGACAATGATGTAGGATGTTTCTTTCGACTTCAAGATGTTATAGGAGGCTGAACTTGCCAAGACCAGATAGATCACTTCTTGGTAACAGATGATTTTGAACAAGGGGTTGGATTAATTCTGAGTTTTCCAGAATGGTTTTAAGCATCAGTGAGCAGAAACCAATTGATTTGGGTTGAAAATAGAAAGAAGATAGCGTGGATGTGTGGGAGCTTTTGGCTGGCTATTAGCAAAGCTGCTAGCTTTTGCCGTCTCTGTAATTGCCTGCAAATTAAATAAATGGTTTATGACAACCATTACCATCTTAACTTTACCTAGCATTTTAATTTACCTTATTGGCCTGTTTACATTCTGAATAGCTATGCCTGAATAACTGTTGTCTGTGAACACTCTTATTCCAGACTAAAGGGTGTCACGGTCCTAACACACGTAAACTCTCTGGCTTGTGCTCCTTGAAAGGAGGATGACATTAAGTATGGATTGAGAAGGAAAATGTTGCATGAATTGGATATGATTTGGTGAATACGTGGTTCCTAGTATATGGAAATAGAGAAAAGAGGAAGTGAAGAACTGCATAGCATCCTCAATGTGTCAGATAAAAATGGGAGACTGACAGACTCCTGCATAGAAGGAAAACACTGGAATAAATACAGATGAGAGCTACATCATGGAGAGGCAAAGAATTCCTGGTGTATGCAGCAAACATGGCATGCAGATGTACACCATCACTTTTTCAGAAAGTTGACAAATCCTTAGAATGGAAGGAAAGCTGCGTATATGCTATTTGTTTTGTAAATATAAATTTGCATAATGAAATTTTCCTAGTGAAATGTGGACAACCTAGTTAATGATGTGATGGAAGGCTGCTATATGCTGAAACAGCAATTCATGAGACTTTGGCACTGTTTCTTTCCCTCAAGGCTTGGCATTTCAGATAGAAAATATGAACGGATTCCCGAGTAAGACTAATAATAAGACTGAAACTTTGCAACCTTCTTTTGAGTGGAATGACCAGGTTCCTTAAAACATAGTTTTAGCAGGCATCCCCCATCCCCCCATTCTCAGAGCATTGTGCTACAATTTACTAGTTTATATTTGTGTCACTGCCAATGCAGGCCTCACGTAATCAAGCCTTCTGAAGTGCAAGTAGCCTTTTAATTTTTTCTAAATATGCCTTTAGGTGTTTACTTAAAAAGTTTGCACCCCTCTGTTTTGGCCCAGATTGCTGCCTAAGCTTTTTATTTTAACATAGTTCTCTAGCTAAGGGTGGGGGGGAGGTCTTGCTTCATGTAAAATCAAAACTGTTGACCAGAAATTTAGTTTGCATTTTCAGAAACCTGTTTATCTTCTAGGAAGAAGAGGTGGTTTTCCTCCTAGATACCATAGTCTTAAAAATATTCTAGAGTCTATAAAATCTCTGCTTAGTTCAATTTAAGCCTATAAAACAGTGTTTAGAGTAGTTAAAGAAAAGAACAAGATGAGAGGGAATTTGTGATTATATTTAACTTTAAAGATGGTGCTAAAATTTATATACACTTTTTTTGCAAAATCATTGTTAACGTGGACTTACAGAATAATGAGAGTATGGATGCATTTGTATGCAAAAATATTTTTGCTTTCTTTATGGATACACTGCAGCATAAGTGTCCATATTGAAGAATGCAGCCTTAAACCTGCACGAAAATTTGCTCCTATACAGTTCAGCTGGAAGAAATTCAAACAACTGAACTATACACTTGCACAGAAGCATATATTATTTTTCACTTTTAAAAAAGTAACAAAAAACCCAACCCCAAAGATATCCAGAATTTTAATAAGTATTTATCACAACTGCTGGTTAGTAAGTCCCTGACTATTTTGATTTTATTGCCTTTTGTATTACAGAGGACTACTGATCATACTTTATTCAAGCCAGTGGAAATTCACACTAACTTACTGTATGGATATTTTAGTGCATCTTTAATTGCCTTGGTTGTTTGGACTTTTTTATTCTCATGTACATTTGTTTGTTTAAAAAGAGCAGAAAAGCTAGCTGAGCAGATTCTGTAGAAAAACCTTTAAAATCACTCACATTAGGAATTGCCCTAGATAAGGATACTTTTCTTAAAGGGTCATACATAATGTTGACATGACTAGCTGGGAGCTTTTGTTAAGCGATTTACAATTTCTTGACAAATACACAGTCAGAGTTCGTTTTAGGGGGAAAACATTTTCTCTAGGTTATAAAGAAAATAAGATTTATTTGATAATGTCCTGGATTTGGGGGGAAAATAATCTGTGGACTTTACTGATAAAGTAGTTGAGTATGCATTGGGAAGGAGAAGGAATGACATTCATTTAGGTTATATGGCAAATGTGTAGTTTCTCTTATCTAACATGAGCTTTCTAGGAGTCAGAAACCTAGCAAATGTGATTGTTCCTTTCTAAATTCAGATTTTGAAGTAAATCTGTAGTTTCTATAATGCAAATATGCTGCAAAAAGAGGGTGATATACACTGACACCAAGTAAAAGCACGGTTCCAGAAATGTGCATGAATGATATACAGTTTGTTGGCTGACCAGAAACTTTGTGCTAAATCAAGGCCAATAATGAAATTCAGAGGCAGATTTTTTTACAATGCCTACACTGCATTACTATGCCTGTGTGTGAACACTTTGGATCAGCTAATTATACCCTCCTATTTGAACATTTTCATTTACATAAGGAGCAGAACTTGATAAATCAAATATAAAATTCAGTGTCTGAATTATTGGATGGGGTGTTATGTAATCAGAATTTTAAAAGCAAAAGTTAAAACAAAATTGGCCCTATAGAAGCAAACCATTCCAGATGAATGTGAATTTGTAATTAACATTCCCCGTGCTTACCAACAGTGGACTGCAGTTTGTTTTTTTTTTTTATACTTCCTAAGTGTTATTTCTTATTAGTGTGTTCAGAGAGCTATTTATTACTGATTATTAAATGAGTGAGTATCACAGTAAGTCATGTTAAAGCAAGGCTGCTTCTTCTAAAACTTTTGCTTTTTGGCTTTTTATCGTAAAGCGGTAAAGTTAGAAAAATGATAGCATGCTTATGATAGCTTGTAGCTACCATCTCATGTGTCACCTTATACCAGATTGTTTTTTCAGAATCCAAAGAAAGAGACAAGACTGAGAGTAGTATGGGTGGGGGGCAAAGTAGTAAGATTCCTGAATTATTAAAAAATTATTTTTAGGGTTGTAGCTTTTAAAAGGCTAGTTTACTCCATTGTCGTCATGCGAAGAAGCTAGAAAGGCTTATAGACATTTTATTTAACATGTCTTTAACAGGAAGGAATACAACATTAAATCTGCATTCCTTAACCCCAGTCATGATGATGACTTTGTGTGAAAAATGCGTGTATATGACGAGAAGTCATCTTTTCAATTTAGGAAAATGAAGTCTTGCTGATCTGGCTCAGAATTTGAAAGCTCTGTTTACACACGATAATTTTGAAGACAGTTATTTTTCTTCCTGTTCAAAATGAAAATATATAGCATGTTTTCTCAGCAGGACAATTCCAGAAAGTTCTTGGACATGTGCTGTAATTTAACAACCTAAGTGCCAAACTGTAGAGCAATGATTAAGTTATCTTATTGGTGGTTTGGGTTTTTTTTGTTTGTTTTGGGGTTGGTTTTTTTTGAGGGGGGAGCCGAAGGAAGTGTTCCATAAAGTTTATGTAAAACTTTAACCAAAATTATTTTCTGTTACAACCCTTTGAGTCTCATTGATAACAAGTTTTTTAGCTGAACAGCAATTTGATTCTAGATAAGATATCAAACGATCACTGAACAGATGGCAATGACTTTTTATTGCTACCAGGTTGTGCTGAATTTGAGTGGACTGCTGAAAAATGAAGAACAATATTCTACTAGCAACTTCCTCACTCCAGCTACTGTTCTTCTGTTTATGTCTCGAATTATGTGAAAAGGCATTATTCATCAGAAAAGAACTGTGACTCTACAAAACTGTAGAACAACCGGCCTATAGGTTGGCTGTTTGAGAGGTGCTTGTTTGCCCAGGATGTATTGTTCACTGCCAGGTGGTCCAGGCACAACTTGGAAATGTCATGTGGACACAAGTTACCAAGTTATTTGGTAACTACAGAGATATATACTGTATTTTGTTAATATTATGAAATCTGCTTTCCTAATTTACGTTGTAAAATTAAGAACAGAATTGTTTTTATGTAGTAAGACTGCATGAATTTAAGTGTGTTATGGTCACCATAGATTTTAATGTGTTTTCTTCCTCTACGGAATTTCTGCCCTTTTGATTCAGAGAGAAATGATAGAAAAAAGTGAAATCTCTCTTCTCAAAAACAACTTATTTAAAAGATCAGTGCAGTGACATGAAATAATACTTTAGAGCTCTAAAGTGGTGCAAAAGTACATGAGAAATTACTTGCTGACATCTGAGACTGCAGAACCCCAGTCAGTTTGAGAGATTCAGAACTGGCCAGTAATATTATCAGTTTATGGTACCTCAAAGGTCATGCCAGTTAATAAAGAACCAAGGTCAAACTAAAACAGCTTCCACAAAAAACAATGAAGATAATATTTATTTTTTTTAAAAACTTACTTTACTTCAATCAACCTCTTCCTTCATTACTACTAAAAATAATTCAGAACTATGACATCAGAGCCATTCTACTGCCAAATGACACGGCATAAAACTTTTCTGTTTTACTTTCTTGAAAATATAAGAAACAGAAGCAAAGCTAGTATTCCTATTTTTTTTTTCATAAAATGTGCCTCTGTACTCTCTTCTTAGTGAATATTTTAGATCTCTTCCACACTAAAATGTTTTGAATTTTTGAACACTCCATCTGTTGTTATAGGCAGTGTTCAATGTTTCTTTATTAATTAGTGGGAGAGCATGTTCCTTTAGGTTTTTTTGTTGTTTTGAACTTTTATGGTGGGTGAGATTATTCAAATTCTCCTTTGCTTTAACAGTAAAGTGGACTTAAGCTCTTTTCTCCCCTAGAAATGAACTAACTTTAACTTCAGAAACTGCATTTATCCACTTTGTGATTCCCTCTTTGCCCAGAGGCTGCAAAGTGTTAGATAAAGTTGTGTTAGCTGCAGCAGCTCAGAGTGTGTAACTGAATGTCTACAGTTGCACTTAGTAATTACAGATTATCTTCATCCATCTTGGAGGAATGCGGCTGGTCAGGGTGGCACAAAGATAGGACTTTTAACAGATGCCACACTCTGAAAAAATTTGAGAAACCCTGTGTTCATTATTGTAAACACTCACTTGGTAAGAACTAGGTAATTGCAGTATGAAGCTGTAGAACAACTGGCCTGTAGGCTGGCTGTCTCAGAGGTGCTTTTTCACTCAAGCTGTGGTGTTCAGTGCCAGGTGGTCCAGGCTCACTTGCATGTGTTTGGAAATGTCAGGTGAATGCCGATAGGTCTGGCAGAAGAAGGGATGGGAATTGCTTTTGTGCATTTAATTTGGAAACTGTAGAATGTTTGAGGAATTGCTGTATGATGCTGAAATAATCAACTTAGCGTGAGCCTTTCTCATAGATACAGAAATTGCAGTCCTGTGGTAGACCAACTTGGGTATCATTGGGTAGCTTTATTACAGGAAAACTCACAAAGAACATGGATGTGTCTTTGATACTTATAATGTTGCGGCAAAACATGAAGACAAATCTGAAGAAGATCTATATTTAGCAAGGTTTCTCAAGTCTAATTTTAATGATTGCTGTTTCCTCTCAAATACCTACATACAACACGGAACGGGATAAGATAGTATGTGTAATAAAATAGTATAACCTTGTAGACACAGAGCATTAATGTAATAGGCAGATGTTCTGTGCTATGCAAAGTTTTATACAGTTGATGGACCTTTGAAAGGTTGTCTATAAAATATATTCTTGTACATATGTCTTAAATGCAAAAATCTGATTATTTTGAGCCAGAAAGGTCTGTTGCAAGTAAGTATATGGAGGCCTGTAGTATGCCATATCCATTTCTCATGAACATAAGTAGAACAAGAGTTCAGCGTTTTCTCAGTTATCATTTATAGCCCTTACAGTTTATACTATTGAAGCCACTCTGGAATGTCTTGTTCTTTCAGGCACTAACAGTCTTATTGATGGTAATTTGTCAAAATGGAAGATTTTTTTTGAATGGAACAGGGAGTTTATTTCTCAGACTCAAGCTGTTGTCTCCCCATGATTAAAGTCCATGCACCCTCTTTTGTTATCTCTTTCACCAATGGATGTACTGGGGGCATCTGTTGCTCTATGTAGGCTCTTTCTACTTCAAAAAAATTAAATGCCCTTAGAAGTTATATGCTGTATGTCTTGAAAAAGAGTATTTCTGGTGGAAGTAGCATTAATAGTGTTTTGCTGTTCAGAAGAATTTGGTGATCTCTGGAGCTGTTGTCCAATGTATGGGTTTGTGAACTCATACCATGGAATCCAAGGGCATGCTTGGGACAATGCCAATAGTTTGACCTCTCCAAAGTGAACATGGCAGTCTTAATATCTGCTCCTGCCTGGAGCAGCATTTTTTTAAGAAACACAGTTACAACAGAAACTTTCTTGTTCTGGCTAAAAATGGCTTTGTACATTTCAAAAGCTCTTTTGAGTCCTGTGTCTGAATCTGAAACCTGCTTCATGAGATAGGCAGCCTCAGCTGTTTAATGGATTTATTGTTTTATCTTTTTACGGAGTGGATGAAAAAGCTTTATTTTGAGCCTTACTGTAGTAGACGTATAAAAAGCAGAATTGCCTCTTATGAATTTTTGTGGCATGCTGACTCTGAAAAGTCGAAGCTTGCAGTCTTACTGGAAGAGTTTATACTCTTCCATTACTTGACTCCTTATTCAGCTTCAGTGCAACCTCTGAACCTGCTACCAAATTTCTACTGGTGAATGTGAAATAACAGTCAAAACATTATCAGATTTCTCCTCTTTTATCAACTGTTCATTAAAAACCTTTTCTTCAAATACCTCAGGAGGCTCCAACTCCAATATTCTTAATTTTTTCCAGAATAATTGAAAGCCACTGTATGCAGTAGGTGAAAACAGCCTTACACATATGTCCCAAAACAGGTTTGAGATACTTTCTCTAGAAAATACAGTGCTAACACAGTCAGAAATTTATCTAAACATATTTTTTGTTAGAAATAACCTTTTGTTCCTTAAGTTTTAAATTTCTGTAGATTGACTTTGATATTTATAGATAATGTTGTTATTTAACTAATTCTAATTTTTATATATCACTATTCCATCTGTAGCCTGTAGCAATTTGTTATATATTGTGAGGGCAAAAATTCTTACACCTTACTTTTTTTCTTTCATGAAACTGGACAGGACATATCTTAATATTATGTGGGGTCTTGTTTTTTTTTTTCTGGTTTTCTCTACGCCTGCTCTTGGGCAGAATGCTTATATGTTGAATTTCAATAACCATTTTGTGCACTGAGCTGGAATTACAACAAAAAAGATAATTTCTGATGTGACTAATTCTGGGAAAAAGTAGAATATGTTCTTTTCATTGTTTTAAAATAATGGAATATACTTCCATTATTTCTTCTAAATTGCTGACTTGCTCTTTGATTCTGCCAGTATTTTACAAGAATTATATTAAAACTTTTAGCATTCTTAGCATTTGTTAATGTGTGTTAACAACTTGAAGGTAAAAGGGTTTGAAATAAAACGTGTGGTATGTTCCTTTGTCAATATATAGTATGAATGTATTCCTTTCTGTATAATCTTCTGCTATTTGGTTTACAGCTGCTGAATTTCTCTTTTGAGTGTTATCCCAATGCATACAATTGGCTGTCAAAAGCTCATTTTCGTGTGACAGGTTATTCAGCAGCTACTGACTTTCCTTTTGGATTATGCAGATGGTTGTTTAGAGTCTGTACACGGTAGCCCTTTTCCTTGTGCTTGAATGGTGTGAATGTGGTGCACAAGTCGTGTCTTTATCTTGCAAAGCTTTGCCTCTGAAAGTGACTTGCCATACTTGTTGTTTACCAACTGGATTATCAAAGTATTTAGCAATGTGTACAGTGGGGTCATCATATGAGGATCCTGTTGGGACAGGACAAAGAAATAGTCCCTGCCTTGGGGATTATAAAATCTAAATTAGAATACATGCATTCAAGCAGGAAGGGGCAATTCAAGAACCAGTGGACGTATGATAATTTCTGAGACAGGACTGTTTTTACTGAGGATTCGGAGGTTGTCCAGCTTGCTTGAGAAGACCACTGAACTTGCTTCAATGCAGTATTTCAGTATTGCAACTGAAAGTTATTCTGGAAGAGTAAAGATGATTAATTCATGCTCTGTCTAATCAGAACTCTTACTGAATAGGTTCTACTAGCTGAGAAAAAGTACATGTCATGCAAACAGCTTTTTACTCCCTACTTTGTAAGCTCTTGAACTACACTGAATATGTAAAGTATTATACAAAGTTTACTCGTGTTTCTCTACTGACTGATATTTCTTAGTACGAATCTTGTTTATGCCATACCTATATCATTATGTGTTAAAGACTCTTCATTCTTAAAGATAAAACTGGAATGAAAATTCTGTATTATCACTATTTTAAGGATAAATATATTTACAAGGAAATTTAATTACTGTGAAATGTTGTAGGCACAGAGATAAGTACATCTAAATACTTTAAGGTAGAGAAATGTCTTAGAGTCATTCAATCTGCCATGCTCCTTTCTGTCCTGAAGAGATAATGTGCATGCATGTAAATTATGTTCTGGATGTCATTTTAGTCTCTCTGTACAAAACAGATTATTTAATGCTAGTAAGTAGCGTTCTTTTTTGTTATCCTGCCGTTTGACACCTAGATTCATGAATGGAAAGAATGAAAGGAAACAAAGACACTTTGGGTTCTGTTTATTTAAAATTTCCACTGATACAAGAACTTGACTGACAGGTATATAGCTTCCATTCGCAATTAGTAAATAATCAGACTGCCAGAAATGGTGTTGGTTAACAATAATCTATGAGGAGTTTGGGGGTTGTTTTGTTTTGTTGGTTTTTTTTTTTTTTTTTTTTTTAAATCCTCTCTCAGGGGATAATAAATGGTCAGTGCTTGCAGATGTTTTTTCAACCCTCCTCTTGAAAAATTCCTTGGTCTAAGAATTTTGTGTTAAGAACTTAAGAACATCCCTTTTTATGTCACTAATTGCATTATGTTGCAGGCTTTAATGTATTTTGTTAGGTTCTAGAATTTTAGTTAAAAACAGCTGAATTGAATTGGAAGAATACAAATGAAAGATTCTCAGTGTGTGTCAGTGGTAGTTTTGCTATTGATTTCAACGTAACTGTGATTTCCTTCTGCTACTTACATGGTTTAACCTGAACAAGATATAACTTCAATTCCAGTTTCATAGTTAAACTCTGCATAGGCTGCATAACTGAACTGTTTATATTAAAGCTGTAAGAATAGGAGGATATCCAGTTTGT
The DNA here is from genome assembly GCF_000687185.1 of Egretta garzetta. NCBI lineage: Eukaryota > Metazoa > Chordata > Aves > Pelecaniformes > Ardeidae > Egretta > Egretta garzetta. The sequence continues at coordinate 2,185,208 of NW_009260484.1, forward strand.
TCTGGAAATCGAATTAGCCTTAATGCATCTCAGTGTCAAAACTTGTGCTAATGGAACAATAGAATATTGGTATTCTAAGAAAATACAGTGCTGAAACACTCAGTCACAAATTTATCTAAACATATTTTTCAGTAACAGAAGGAGATTTCTACCAGAAATTTTAAAATCAGGGGCAGTAGTACTATAGTCAGTAATAGCTTTAAATAAAACAGTGATATTCACTGAGAGAGGACCTAGGTTGCTTGATTAAAAACTTCAGCAGTGGTTTTTTTTTATGAAACAGCATGACTTGAGATACAATGTGTAAGAGAAAATACTCATGGAAAGCAAGGGAAGCTGCTGGAACTTTGTGATGAGATACACCAGAGAAAGTATATATTTTGTAACTGCTTTTTAAATTCTTTTTAATAGATAGCTGTAGTGTATTTAAAAAAAACCCCAAACTCATATCAGTGAGTTTAGTAGTTGGAAGGTGTGATTTATTAAACTATTTTCTCTGGAAAAGCCAAGATGACAGGTGGGGGATCTTGACCATAAGACAAACTCAAGTCTAACATTTTGAGGGGTCTCTGTTTTACTGTTAAATCTTATACAGTTATTCCTGTAGATGAAGATGATGATTTTCTCAACCTATTACTGAAGGAGAACAGTTATGATTGGAGGTCTCTCTTTCTTAAAAATAAAACACCTTTCATTGAACAGTACTAAACAGCTATGGGATTCAAAGTTCTGTTCTAAAGATTCATTGCTCCAAAATTACATGTTGCGTCTCTCCATATTTATGTGTATCTATCTGCCATTTTCTTTGTTGGACAAGGGAACCATGTTTGAAGAGCAGACAGTATGACTTTTAATTTTTTTTTTTTTTTTTTTCCCCCCCAAATCTTGCACCAGTCTCAAACTAGTGTAATTCCACTGTTTTGACAAGAAACGTGGTGGTCTTACAGCAGCATTCAGAATCATGTAGGCTGTTGTTATTCTTGGTTATAGCTCCTTCTCCTTAACCCCCAAATCAGCTAAGCTGTGGTATCATTGTTGGTGGATTATTCTGTGGATACATATCTGTAACTATGTCATTTCAACACAGGGTTCTTTTCAGTTTCTGCTCTTGCATTTGTCGCACAGGCAAAGACTATAAATGTAAAAAAATACAACGCAGCTAAGGAAGTGTGCAACAAATATTCACTACACAGCAGCTCATATGTATTTCCATTAGTCAAATGAGGGGCTTCCCATCCTTCTTCTGCCTCTTATCTATCAAGTATCTGAAATATGCATATGAGAAGTAACCATTTATACTGTAGTAGTTGTAGCTTTAATTGTAAATTTGATGTATAATAATTTGAATCTTTTTTTTTCATGAGCTGTGCTCATAATTTGTTCATTGTATTATTTCCAATCCATTTTCCACAGCTGCAATCTGAATAAGTGGCTCCATTATAGTTAGTGTTATCCTTTAATATTCACTGTGCCTCATGGAAAACTTTGAAAGAAATATTCTATTTAAAGACAATTATGCTTAAATATCATGGTTTTCTAAAGATATTTGCATGAAAACAAATACATGAAGAACTCATTTTCCTCTTCTGTACTCCTGTCCGCAGTAATAATTCTCCTGCATGACATCATAATCAACTGTCATGATACGATATCGCAGTTCAGTGTGACCAGAATTTTATGGCTTGAACACACAAATAAGTAGCATGGTTTAAAAACCAGGCATAGCCATCATTTTGCTTCTGAAAATTGGATAGTTCCCGTTTAAGAATCATTTAACAAATATATGCTGTTAACAGATAGACTGAAAATAAGTAGATCTGAAAACATTGCTAATGTAGTCTGTTTTTAAAAATAAGCAAACTGAAACAAGTTTGAACTTGCATTAAAAGACTTTTTGTATGATTTTCTTCTTTTTAAAAAAAATTACTTTTTTTTTCTAATGGCAACCTTAGTTTTAGGAAATGATACCTTGTGACAGACTTGTTCAGTGGGTTATCTGGTCCAGAACTTGTGAAAACACAGGCAGCTTATGAACCATATTCACTTCTCCTTTGCACTGTTCTTTTTCATTGCACGTAAAAGTATGGGCCCGAAGGAAGAATTTTCTTGCATTCTTTGCATTCCCGTAAAGTAGCTGTTGTGTAACTGCTACTCTGCTATACTGGCAAAATACGTATCACTTCTACTCCACTATGTGTTTCTTTGAAGAGTGGAGACTACCCAGATTCTGAGCACACAGAAAATGCTGTATAGAATCAATTGAATGCAAACTAAATGTCTGATCTTCAGCTTTTGGCATACAATTCCTGCCTATACTCCTATTTTATCAAACTGCACTTCCCATTTTTTAAGATTAGTAGAGCTTGAGAGTCACGGATTATAGAATTGTCATCTTGATAAATAGTAGAGATTAATGCTTTCATCCAAATTATGCACTCTTTTTAGGATGATAACATTACATAATAATAGGGGCAAATTTCCAAAGTCTTGATCAACAAAATGATCACAGAAAGACTTCTTAAATAATTCATTTCCATCTATCAAGGGTGACATGAGGCAGCGTTACCAAACAGCCTCCTTTTGACAGGATAGTCCAATAGTACAGTTCTTATTCATTGCTGTGCTACTGGCACAGGAACATTTGTGGGCACGTATCCAGGTCCCCAGGAAACTTGGAATCATTCCATGTTAAAGAACTGTAACTGTGGCTAACAAACCAGCTGCTGTATTGAGCTCAGAAGGAAGTCTTTGTAGCTGTGTGGAAGGAACTTAAGTTATTTGCATAACATCCAGCAGCCTTAGTGGGAAGGGTTGGCTCCAGCTTTTCTTTTCTGACCATATCTGTCAGCAATTCCATTCTTAAATGCTAGGAGGAGATGAAAAGAGAGAGAAGTGAAGAACTTGACCTGTACAGGTCTGAAGAGAAGGGTATTCATAATCATATTGACAGCATTTTTTGTGGAAGTTTATTAAATTCAACAAACAACATTAGTTTATAATAAATAGTATCAATACCTATAGGGTAATATTTGTGAGTTGCTAAATTCTTACTATGGAGGGAGAGAAAAACCTGAAAGAACAAGTGCAGGAGAATGTAGTGCTACCCATCCGCAGAGGTCAGCTGTCAACCAAAACATGCTGTTGTACTGAGTTACGGGAATTTACAGGAATGGTCAGTACCAAACCACACACATTTATATTAACTAGAGGCAGATTTTGTCAGTTAGGCCACCTTTGGGGTTAAAAAAAAATTTAATTGCGAGTATACCTTAAATATACTGCATCACATCCTCAAATATTAATATATTTCCAATAATATGTCAACCTGCAGTTCCAAAACAGGCATTTCTTTGGTCTTCTGTCACACGAGCTTTACACAGTAAAGAAAAATAATTCTTTCTTTAAATACTACCTTTTGCAATGTACCTTTCTTATAAAATACTCAGGCTTGTATGCATGCATCAAGTATTTAAGCTAACACCACCACCAAAAAAAACCCCTCCTACTTTCCTGTGGCCTTCAGGCTCTTTTCTGCCTTCCAGAAATACAGCTGTTTGTGAGGTCAAATGGTAAATCACATGGTGGATTTGGATTGAAAATAAATGGGGCAGTAGTGTGCATTTGTCTGTTTAAAAGTTCTACAGCCTGCTTTTGAAATACTGTTTCTCTGAACACGTTGGTTGTTTAAACAATCTTTTGGACTCCTGTAAGGAACTAAAAATTCTTTTAATTGACATGATTGGCCATCAAACAGGAGTTCTGAGGAATTCGTATGCAATGAAAGTAAGCTGCAATGTTGTATTGTTATTGCTACCCATTCCTAGTAACAGTCACATAGAAACCGTGTCAGTCATGATGCTACTCTAAGACAAATTTGTGTTTATTAGGACTTTTCTACCAAAATGGGTTAAAGTGTGCTGTATCAAACACAGCTTTGTATTGATTTCTGACAAGCAGAAATAATAATCTGTCAAGTTTTAATGTATATTATTCCTTTGGCCTTCTGTCCCATGGTTTGGGGGGTGTGTGTGAGAATTTTTATAGCATTAAATGTAAATGAAAACCCACTTATATTCTGAGCTCATCTTACCACCTCATATCTTCACTGAAATAAGGGGAGAATTCATACTCCAGGCTAATTTGACCTGACCTTTTTTTTTTAAACTCTGGTAAATGCATATTATGCTTATTTGCAGCGCCTTAAAACATCATTATGTTGGTGTTTTTGTTCAAGGAACAAAAGCTGAAAAGGAAGTACATAACGTGCTGTCTTGTCTCTTATTTTATTCCAGTTTTATGCAGTGGGTTAAAGGATGGCCTCTGCCTGTAAATGAATCTTCACAGCATGAGTTATGGTCATTCTTAAGACCATTAAAGCCACTGAAGAATATTTTTATAACCTATCAATTCCAATTTTGTAAGCAAATTAACACTTATGAATAGGGCTACTATCTTTTCTTATTTGTGGAAGGCAGCAGACATGTTCTTTAGCAGAGTAACTGAGTGAACAGTCTAGGTTTTCAACCAGAGGAATATATTATAACAAAACCTGTAACTGTTCTACACAGCTAAATAATAGTTTATACTCCAAATAAAGCAATTGTAAGTAAATCTCCCTTTGGGGAGAGAGAGGAAAAAAAAGTGAAATACATTTATCCGCTGAATTGATTATAGTGGAAAGATTACTTGCTTTTAAAATGTTCTTTTAAATGGGACAAAACACTTTCCTTTGTCTAAGGTCCTGTTTCATATATTTTGCTTACATTTTTGACCAGTCTTGCCCCTGTAACTCCTGTGTGTATTAGCCAGTTTCAAGCAAACTTGAAAAAGGTATCTTAGAGATGCCTATGTTCTTTCATGTTACGTAAAAAACCCTAGCGATTAGACAGAGAATAGGCATCTAAGTTGCTGTCAGCATTGAAGGGAACACAGAGAGAATTGTATGTGGCTATTCTGCTTGGCAGGACCTGATTTGCTATTTGACATGTGTGTACCAGCTAGCCCATGAGAGAGACGCAGGTTCAAACTGCTCGCATCTTGTGGCATCATATGGGAAACTGGGATTATTGCATTTGTTGGGTTTTAAGGAGGCAGAGGATAGAAAACCATACAAAGTAAGTCTAGTTCCGGTTTCATGGGGTGTTGTGTATATACAAGAACATTGGAAGCTTAGCGTTATTGACTATAAACATTTTAATGTACTTTCTCTGTTTCTTTTTTATGAACAGATAAAAGAAATTTGTCTGGAGTAATACTGAACTGAATGCGTCTGAACTGAAGGAAATGTTTTAAGACTGCTCTCCTGACAGAAGTTGTACAAAAATGGTACACTGAGGTTGCTGCTTGCACTTCTGGGAAGACTGTAACTGTATTTTTATATTGCAGTTTATTGGCCCATAAAAGACAATGTAATAACAAAAGTAACAGTAAACTTATGCAATAGTAGCAGTTCCCCTCCCACTGACTGGACATGAGTGATCAAAGGTCTTTGCAAGAAGATAAGCACAAAGTTAGCAGAACTTCCTCAAAGTTCAGAGAGTCTTCAAGAAGCATGCAATCTGATGATTATTTTGCTAGAAAACTTAAAGCTTTGAATGGTAGCATGGGTCCTCCTGTTTCTTCTAATGCATCTAGCAAAACTGAAAATAATCAAACAAATGGTACACCAGCTGTGCCTAAAATGGGTGTTCGAGCAAGGGTATCTGAATGGCCTCCTAAAAAGGATTGCTCCAAAGAGCTGAGTAAAGCTGCTTGGGAAAACAGACCTCCAACTGGTTATGAAAGTGTTGGCTCAGTACTTCCAAATGGACAAAATGACCAAAGTGATGGACAGCAGGAAGAGCTAGAATTGGAATTTACAGAGGGAAAATACTCGATTGGAGATCTCTTTGTTCATTCCCCTCAAAGGGGACTTCATCCCATAAGGCAAAGAAGCAACAGTGATGTGACAATAAGTGATATTGATGCTGAAGATGTGTTAGACCAGAATGCTGTTAACCCAAATACTGGAGCAGCTCTTCATAGAGAATATGGCAGTACCTCTTCAATTGATAGACAAGGCTTGTCTGGAGAAAATTTTTTTGCAATGCTAAGAGGATACAGAGTGGAAAATTTTGAGCATAAAACCCTTGCTCCATTTGGATTTTCTGAGTTTTTCCACTGTGATCCTACAGTTTCTCCAAGTCTACATGCTGCTGCACAGATTTCCAGGGGAGAATTTGTCAGGATTTCTGGCTTGGATTATATGGATAGTGCTCTACTTATTGGTCGAGACAGGGAGAAATCTTTCAAAAGGAGACTAAAAACGGAAGCAGTAGAAACATCTCTATTTAGAAAATTGCGAACAGTTAAAAGTGAGCATGAAACTTTTAAGTTTTCGTCTGATCTGGATGATAGACTTGACAGAAATGTTCGTTCTTGGAACTGTCAGAAATGTTTTGCACATTATGATGTTCAGAGCGTTTTGTTTAACATAAATGAAGCAATGGCTACCAGAGTAAATGTAGGAAAAAGAAAAAACATAACCACTGGGGCTTCAGCTGCATCACAAACTCAGATGCCAGCAGGCCAAACGGGAAACTGTGAATCTCCTTTGGGAAGCAAAGAGGATCTCAATTCAAAAGAGAATTTAGATGCTGATGAGGGTGATGGGAAAAGCAATGATTTAGTATTGAGTTGCCCTTACTTCAGGAATGAAACTGGTGGGGAAGGAGATAGACGGATTGCACTTTCTAGGGCAAATTCAGCATCTTTTTCTTCAGGTGAAAGTTGTTCTTTTGAGTCCTCTCTCAGTTCCCATTGCACAAATGCTGGTGTTTCAGTACTGGAAGTACCAAGAGAAAACCAGTCCATTCACAGAGAGAAAGTGAAGCGTTACATCATAGAACACATTGATCTTGGAGCATATTATTACCGCAAGTTCTTCTATGGAAAAGGTAACTTTTTCTAATGCAACTGTTCTGAGATATTAATGCATTAGATTTAAGTTGCTTAGTAGAGATCACGTTTTTTCCTCCTCCTTCTCTCTATAGAGACCTAAGTAATACAGGGGATCCTGAAACTCTTTACTGAAATTAAGCCTGTTAGTCTTGTTCTCCCAGAGGGATATTCAGCAGCCAGTGGGTTATGTATGAAGTTATGCAATACTTGTGTAAGTTCACTAAGTGTGGGGTCATTTAAATTAGTACATAAACTAACTTCTCTGAACCAAACTTTCTCGGTGGGCAGGAGGAAAAGAGGACACTTATATCCAGTAAATGCATTGGAAATACTGATACCCAGGGTGGAAATCATTATTTCCTAAAAGGTGCTTCCAAAAGAGAAAGTTTTATTATTGAGGCCTCTGACTTCTAGATTCTGCTGTCTTCAGGTGTCTGTTGGATCCTGTCGTACTGTATGCACATATGTATACTCCTTAAGTAGATTGCTCCTGCTGATATTTAGTTTTTCAGCTGAAAGAAGGTTGTTCTATACCTTTCTCCTACCTTTTTACCCTGTTCTTTTAGGATGTTCACACTGCAAAGTGCCAGGGTACTCTTCTCAGCAGAGTAATTATCTTGGCTTGAATAGTTATTTAGATAAACTATTTCCACTTTTTGATCTACTTTTGGTTGGCTGTATTCAGTACTGGATTCTGCAATGTGTGTGAAATCTATGGTTTTGTGGGGAGATCCCCAAAATATCTGTCTCTTTCCTTTCTATATTACGATTTCCGGCTCAGTCTTTCTGCTGTTATTAAAAGAAAAGAAAAATAACTAACAACCTGCTTCTGTCCTTAAAAGACAAAAGACTATTCGTTACAGCCCGAGTCTTCCTGAAATCGTACTTCCTCTGCATTCTATGGTTGAACAGCAGGAAATAAGTACCGTACTGTACTCCTTCCTCCTGTGACCCTTTACAAGGGACTTGAAAGAGGATACAGTACAGTGCTTGTTTTCACAATATGGTAGACACCTAGAACATACTGGCTGTAAAATCACTGTATTTGAAAGTCAAGGAAGGAAAGAATCTGGATCTGGCATGGGAGAGTAAGAAAAAGACCCAGAGCTAAGCAAGGAATGGGCAGTAAATTCAGAGTTTCAAAATGGCTTTTAAGCTAGCCAGGTTGTAAAGGATCAAAAAGTGTTGAGGGAGTCAGAGTGGAAGAGAACGAAGGGAAACTCGTGACAGAAGGGTGGCGTGTTTTTTGAGGGGCAGAGAGAAGAAAGAATTGGCTTAGACAGAAATGAAAAGAAGATTGTCAGGACACAAGGGTGGTGGCAGGATGGAAAAAAAAATTACAAGGATTAAGCCAGATGAAAGGGGGCTTGCTTGTGAAATGCTTTTATCACAGATGAGTTATGGGTTTTGAAGGGCTGAATGTTTTTTGTGAGGAAAAATCTTGTCAGAGAGATTAAAAAAAGAAAATGCAAAGAGTACTCAAAACCACTTTAATATACTATAAACAAACCTAATGACCTTTCTGGAAAGTTGATGTGGATGTAATTAGTTTTAATTAACTTCTGTTCTGGTATTATGTATATATGATCTTTTGACTAAAAGTAAAGTATGTTTATATTAATATAGTATGAAAAAGTTAAGAAATAGTATCTGAGAGTTTTATCCCACGTAGTATAATACTAGGAAAGTTGAATTGTTATTGTCCTTGCTACCAATTGTTCTGTAGGTAGAGTTCTTCAAAAGTAAATACGATGTGATGCATTTAATATCCAGTAAAAAATTATTATCCTCTCACCTTTAAAATGATGTATAAGCCATGCCCTGTTCCACATTATCTTTCTGTAGAGCTGTAACAGAAGCTACACGAGAGAAATCTGTACTGGATGGCTCTTGCGAGACAGATAGCAGGTCGGGGCAAACATGTTGATGGAACTAAAACCTGAATTTTCAGTACCTATTATCTCAAGGGATCAAGCATCTCTAGATTACTTCCAGCTGAACATAGTTCTCACCTAAGCAAAGTTTATTTTTGATAGAGAAAATAAAACAGGCATTTTGACTTGGGCACCAAAACGTCGTCCTGATTTCCCATATATAAAAAAAAGTGACATTTATATGCATATGGAGTCTTACCTGGTGTTCTTCCATGACAGTGACCTCTCCTAGCTGATTGTTCATTGAATTGTAGATTTAATAGCATAGTTGAATTTAGCAAAATAGTTGTGGAAGGACGAAATAAAAATTTAGCAAACAATAGTCACTTGTATATAGAGACATATGTAATTCCACCAATTCTCTTTGCCTTTAACAAGATATCTGTGAAAGAGAAACAACTTTCTGAATATTTGATTTAGTTCACAGTTTTATAATTGGCACTTGTCAGCGTACAAGTTTTATTTCTGTTTTAAGATGCATGGAAGAAAAACCCTGGCATGTGTAGCACTAATTATTCCATTCCTTTTCAAGAAATGAGAGATTTGGAATTCAGTGTCTTCTGAAATGAGCTGTAGTTTTATACTGCATATTTATAAGCTTTGTAACTATTGTTAAAATCAAATCCAACAGGACTGATGTAAAATATGTTAATGTTTATGGAAAATATCTTCTCAGTTTTCAGTTAAGGTTTGTAAAAGCTAGAATATTTATTTTCTCGTGGTTTTGATTTATTAATGGTGTCCTTTAGTGAACTATATTTTTGTGGGATAAAAGCTATGTTGGTTTTTTTTAAAAGGATAATTGAAATATGCTTTTATTATAATTGATTTGGCCTTTTCACTTTGTGCAGTTATCCTCATAATACCTTGAGACTTGACTATTCCTACCATGCTTTTTATTTGAAGGATGCTTGCAACCATTTCTTAATATGTTATTGTGCCTGTCTGCTGGTAGGAAACTGAAAAAATGTCCTAGAAGAGACATACAGGCTTAGCAAGCTTTTGGTAGTAACTTAGTTTTCTGTAAGTAAGACTTTTGTATTGGAAGAAAAGTTGACAATTATTCCTCAAAATGAAAAAGTAAAAAATGAGGAATATTTTACCACCTTTCTTTAAACAGCTATAAAATAGCTCTCCTCCTCTCCTCCTCTCCTCCTCTCCTCCTCTCCCTATTGATTGCTTATTCAAGTTATTGAAATACTGATTTAACCAATATAAGTCTGCTATACTTGCAACATCTACGTGGTGCCAAAATATAGAGGGTCTCCCTTTTAAATCAACATAAATACATTTAAATGAGCTTAATCAGTTTGTACTTTAAGATTAAAAAAAAAAAGCACCTTGATTTAAAAATGTTTTCCCCAAATCCATGGTCGTCTTTAACTTAGTTCAGCTTCTATCATTCCCATTCTTGAAACTGTTTTATCTATTCTATTTTTAATGTACATAAATAACGTCTTTAGTTTTGTGTCTTTCATATTGTACAAGAATAAGCAGATACCTGCCAAGCTTGCACTTTTCTGCTCCATAATACTGCAACCAAGAAATCTAGTAACTGTGTAATACCCTTTTCTAGATTTACATCAAAATGGAAGGCTATAGAAACCCTAACTGAGAAGTTTACCTTTTGTCAAAGCCTGAATGTGCAGCTATGGGGAGTTTTTATGTTGTTGAAAGCGTTTGCCCTCTCTCTCTCTCTCTTCGCCCCCCCCCAGCCCCCTGTCTGGTCTGTAAAATCCTGTTCCATTTGATAAATTTGCCCATTAATACCTGAAGTTTTATTTTAATACCTGGAAATCCATGAGGTATAATTTATCCATGCAGGTAGAATGCTCAGGCTGGGGAAGGAATGTAGCTGGTGAACATGAGTGAATAATTTAATGTCTGTGCCCCTTTGATCCCAAGTGTTCCTTCCAAAAAATGGATGCCAGTAGTAATGTGCTGCTACTTATTTCCTCTCCACTGGAGATGGACTGTAACCACCAACATACTTTACAGATAGCTTTTTGAGAGGCTACTGGAAGCTTAATTAAAACTTGATTTGACAAATAAGACTGTCATTTATGTAGAGATAACTTTATCTTTTTGTATTCATTCTGAGTATGGATGACTTCTTGGTGAAAGATGTTTTGCAAAAAAATTCCTTACACATTTCTCTAAATAAATTGTAAAAAAAAAATAGTATCAAATTAGCTCAAAAATGCTAGCAATGTGTTTTTTAATCTAGACAATCTTAAAAGGAGATATTAGTCTTACTACTTCATTGCTATTTAAAATATGGAATTATAGCTTAAATTGTATTGCAAGACATTTCTGGAGGTCATCCAGTCTAATTCCCTGTTTAAATCTGCCTTTAAAGGTAGGTTCTGAATAGATTGCTCAGAATGTCTTCCCCTTCAGCTCTCCCTTTAGCTTTTGACCATCTCTAAGGATGGAGATTTCACAAACTCCTGGCAACCTCTTCCTGTGTTTGATTCCCCTCAATGAGGGGCTGTATCTTGGTTCGGTTGCATCTTGTCCTTTCTCTCTGTACCTTGAAGAAGAGTCTGGCTCTCCCTTCTGCTGCCCAGGGGGGTTGTGGAGTCTCCTTCTCTGGAGATATTCAAAGCCCACCTGGACGATGTCCTGTGCAACCTGCTCTAGGTGAACCTGCTTTAGCAGGGGGGTTGGACTGGATGATCTCTGGAGGTCCTTTCCAACCCTTGCGATTCTGTGATTCTTTATAAACTCCCATCACCTAGGGGAAACCTGCAGTTATTCTGCCCCTTAACCTGCTCTTCTCTAGGCTGCACAGCCCACTTCTTTTACCCTCTCCTTGTTTGTTATGTGCTCCAGCTCCCTAATTGTCTTGGTAGTTGTCTGCTGGTCTTATCCCACTCTGTCCAAAACCAGACATTACTCCTTACGTGGCATCACAAGTGCCAAATAGAGAAGCATGTCTTCTCCTGACCCTCTGCTGTGCTCTTGCTAGAGCAGCCCAGAGTGTGGTCAGCCCTCACCTCTGCAGGGGCTTCTGCTGGCTTCTGTGCAGCCTGTTGCTCACCAGGATCCCAGTCCTTTTCCACAGAGCTGCTCCTGAGGCAGTCGGTCCCCAGCCCTCACTGTTGTATGAGCTTGTTCTGTTCCAGATACAGGCCTATGTTGGTCTTCATGAGATGTTTGTCAGTCTGTTTTTTTCGGATTGTCAAAGGGAGAGTTTGTTTAAACATGTCAAGTTGAACATTTAAGTGGGTTAGGAGTTGCTTCCCATGCAGCTCAGCTGTCCCGTTGCAGCAGCAGTAGCCTCCAGGGGAAGGGGAGAGTGGGCAGTGAAGCACAGAGACCTTACAGCTGTAGGACTCTACCTGTGTGGATGAATTAACCTCCTTTGCCTGCTTTTGTAAAATACTGCAAGGTTTATGCATTTCAGTGACTGCCCTATGCACACGTTACTCATTTGTGAAAAGCCTGCCAGTGCTTCCCCTTCGTCTGTTGCACCCGGCTACAGCCCTAACCTCCAGTGTGTAACTGTTCTTGAGCTTGGTCATGTACATGAACTTGTTGGGGATGCGTTCCATTCCATCATTTAGATAATTTTAACAAATATTAAACAGTAACAGTTCCACTATGAACTTTTGATAAACCTTTTAGTAACTGGCCACTAATGGGAATTCGTATTACTGATCACAGTCCTTTGAGGCCAGCTCTTCAGCCAGTTTATGTCCACCTTGTAATTTGCATGTCCAAACCATGTCTTCAATTTGGCTACATGGATATTATGGGAGACTGTGTAAAAAGCATTGCTAAAGTACAAGTAGGTGACACTCATTGCTCCTTCAACATCCATAAAGCCAGTCATCTCATTGTAGAAAGCAACTGGTCATGCATGATTTGCATTTGGTAAATCTCTGCAGGCTCTTTCTAAGCATCTTTTTGTCCTGTGCCTGGAAATGTCTTCCGTGAGAATTTGTTCCTTAATCTCCCTGGGAACTAAGGTTTATGGTGACTAGTCTGTAGCTTCCCAGACCCTCTTTCTTGCCTTTTTTAAAGGTGGGTGTAAGCACCCACTATGACCTTTCAAAGGTGATAAAGAGTGGCCTTACAGTGACACTGGCTGGTTCCCTCAACATGTGTCCTGTTTGATCCCATGGACTTCAGCATGTCTAGTCTGCTTAAATAGTCTCTAATTTGATCTTCCTCTTCTGACAGTAGTGCTTTACTCCCCCAGACTGGGCCAGTTGGCTCATTTAACTATTCATCAAAGACTGAAGAGTTACCAGCCTCAGTTTTCACTTGTTAAAACAGAGTTGCTGCTTTGAATGTAAAGCTTTAAATAAGAATAAATTTAATGAACTGAAGGAAGCTACATAGCACCTTATTTGTTTGAAGATGGTTAGCTTTTGTTGATGACTTTCTGTAGATATAGTTTCTCCAAAGTAGTTTCTTACAGTATCAAGCAAAATGATTAATTTCATAGTAACAAAAAATGCAAAAAATTATTTCATAATTGCAGTAATTTGAGTTATGTGATGAGTGACCATTCTGCTCATCAAACTTAGAATATCGTCATTTATGTACTTGCTGTGCAGTTCAGATCACAAGCCAGTATTTACAGATCTCATAGTTCAATTAAAAATAATATTATTTTTTTTGCTGCAGAAATTTTTAATGAGATTTGATGAACATTTTCTAGGAGACTCATACTTCATTATTCTCTTCTTTCTTCATTCACTCTTGTGCAAAAGAGCATCAGAACTACTTTGGAATAGACGAAAATCTTGGACCTGTAGCAGTCAGCATCCGGAGGGAGAAGGTTGAAGATGCCAAGGAGAAAGAAGGATCTCAGTTCAACTATCGTATAGTTTTCAGGACAAGTGAGGTAATGTTCTTTCAGTAATTCTGCAAAGGAATGGAAAAGTTAACTTAGAGCTTAGGATACTAGTTGTTTGTCTGCGGATATGTTGCTAACTTTGAAAGTAAGTCTGTTAATGGGAAAGGGATATTTCTTGTACCATTAGTAAATGCAGTTGCTCCTGGAACAAAGTTTTCCTCTTCTGTGCTGCGTAAAATTTTTATTTTTTTGAGTGGGCACCCAAAAGGAGGTAAGTTGGCTGATGATACAAGGGAACAGATGATAAGAACAAAGCTGAAGATAGGTTTGGATCAAGGTGTTTGCCATTAAGTTTCTAATGATAGAAATAAAAGATTAAGAAATGTAGGGAAAGAGGGGCAAAATATGAACGCTAGTAATATGATTTATTTGTATTTTGGTCTTTTGTTTCAAAATACTTTCTTAGAAGCTTTTTTCAGAGAGATGTTTTTATATACTTCTACATACATCATTTGTAGAAAGAATATTAATATGTTGAGAAAAATAATTGTCTTATTTGGAAGAATAGCTTGCTTGCGATCATTGTGGAAGAAGGTCTCATAACTTTTATTTCAAGCATATTATTATCTCTTGCAAACTAAGTTCTTCTTTATCACAGCAACTAGCTTTGATTTGTATGAAAATGCACAATGCTGTTATTGTAGCAGAAAACTACAAATTTTAATAATCCTTAGGACTACTGCTTTTTATTGTGATTAGGACATAGAGAAGTGCTAGCTAGACCTCCTGGTATCTCTGGGCTCATGTGCTTTTACGAAGAGTTACAGAAACAGTTAGATATACACACAATTTTTTTTAGGCTAGGTTTTTCTTTTATTGCCAGAAAGGGGTTTCTCTGTATGTATGTGTGGAGTGGTGATTCAGCTGACTCACTTCTAAGAAATTACTCTCTCCTTGCTAAATCCAATGAAGATAAAGCAGCATCGTTTAAAAAATAGATGGATGGGTTAAATCAAGGTGCCATTAGCTGTTGCTTAGCTCACCTGTCCAACCTCACATTCAACTATTGTGTCTGCTAGGGTAGTATGGCATTACAATTAACAATTTTTAGTTTTCCTGGTGTTTTAAATATTTTTTCAAAAAAAGTAATAGTCTTGGGAGATAGAATACGTTAATAAAATCATCAGTGAACATCTTTAAACAAAAATACATTTGTCATCAAGACAAATATCTCCTCTTTAAAAGTTATTTAGTAATCTTTTTACTGGTTAAAAAGTTAAAAATAGGGATCTCTCCCATTCTTTCCTTCATGGTTTTGATAAAGTCTGAAGTTTATATTTTTGTAGATATATTGTGTGTATACATATATATAATAATACTATATAATTATAATGCTATATGTTGTAGTATTACAACAAAAAATGTTTTGTGTGCTTTACCTTTACTGCAGCTTACTACACTTAGGGGAGCAATTTTGGAAGATGCTATACCATCCACTGCTCGGCATGGCACAGCAAGAGGTCTGCCTCTCAAAGAGGTACTAGAGTATGTAATACCAGAGCTGAGCATTCAGTGCCTGAGGCAGGCTTCCAACTCACCCAAAGTACCTGAACAGCTGCTTAAACTGGATGAACAAGGGGTATGTAGCACATGACTTCACTTTTTTTTTAACTAAGTCTTTAAAGAAATCTTAAATATTTTGCAAGCAACATTAATAACATGGATCTGAAAGCAAACCATTCACTGCCTTGGTTTTGGAGATGCTTGTACATTTTCCTTTACAAAATGAGGTTTGCTTTTCTAAGCAAATTATTTTTAAAGTACATTGCAGCTTAGGAAAAAAATTATCAGTCTATGGCATTTCTCTTTAGATGACTGAATGAGAGAAAGATTGTAACTAAACTTTTAACGTCAGTAAGAAGTGATTTTCACAATCTGTATTTGCACTTTAATGTGTACAAATGCTGGATGCAAATGAAAATACATCTAACATTTTATTAATATTGTGTATAGGTACAGATGCAAAAGGATATAACATATTAAGTCTCCATATCTAGACTTTTGGGTTGTTTTTTACAATAACATGTTTTGATTAACTTGCCGTAGTCTTACTAGAAAAGAATGCTTCTGGGCTCAAACAATTGAAGTTGTGATTGAGACTAAAGAATTAACTGCATGGCAATGAAATATTCATACAGCTTAAATTGGCAGAGAAAATGGTGAGGCTTGTTGGGTTCAATAAAGTGAATCTGCTTCATTCAAAGCTAGTGATTAAATTTATTGCTTCTGAATATTTTGTGAAGGACAGGCTTGTGAGGGCTTTTAAATCAATTTTTAAAACCCTGTTTTTAAAAAATGTTCATTTAAAGTGAAGATTGCACTTTCTAGGCAAAAGTCAGTATCTGTCTCTTGAAGTTGAATCAGCTGATGGATCCAATTGATTATGATGGTGATATAATTCATTAATATTTTTAATGCTAATTCCAGTGTAGTGATAGGATCTAACATTGATGGTGTCTACCAGAATTCTTCTGTCATCTTTTGCTGCTCTAACAATTGCTCAAAACCAATTAAATGTAGACAGAGGAAGAGAAGTGCTTTCTTGGGTGGACTGTTAAGCTAGTTTTGTATGTATATTTTACTACTTCTGTTCAATGTAGTCTTTGAGAAGGACTTTTAATTGAAAATTCTTGTCAGTTCTTCTGGTAAAACAGTCAAGGAAAATCAGAAGTACTTAGTTCTGAATCTAAGAGTTCCTGATGTACTGTTGCTCTCTCTTTCCTGTTTGAGCTCCAGAGTGAGTTTAGGTTAATCTAATAAGTAATATTCACTGCTCAAAGGGGTAGTATGTTCTCGACAGTATAGAGTACTACTTTATTTGACCTGACCTGAATATTTCCCAAACTCACTGTATTTCCCCAAAATTGGAAACGGAGATTGTCCGCTGAACTGGCCAAGGTAATTCTTTAATCATCAGCTCCTAATTTTGAGAAACAGGAGTGCATAGCACTTCTTTTTATTTTGGGTAATCAATTCTGAAAATTCAGTCCTGTTGTGAAGTGGGCTGTCACCAGGCAAAATGTAATATTAAAGTATCTTATATGCTGCTTATTATGAGATAATTACTTGAATATAGACAGAAAGCTGTGCATAGAACTGGCATGAGATCCATTTATGCTTTTAATCCTCTTATGTACTTGATGCTTTCAGTTTATCAATCAATCAAATATAAAAAGATTTATGCTTGGCAACTGAAGGTGATGGCTAGCTGAAGTGTCATGAATTCAAAAATATGAATCATGATCTAGAGGATTAATACTGTCACCAAAATAACATTCATTTTGTGTTAACAGTGTATTAAATGTTTGAATAGTTCTTCAGCAGACTGAAGACTGTTTCAGTGTTTTGATTTCATTTTCTACCTGTTTCATAGTTTGCAATGAAATCTAGTATGGATTATGAAGGAAGCATATGGCTAAAACTTTGGCTCTAAACTGACAGTAAAAAGTAGATGCAAATTGGGTGGTTGACCTAATTTGAATATATAAATAAAGAATCTGCATTTTCCCTATTTATTCTGACATATGATGATTAGCACTAGATTTGCCTGTAAATTCACAAGAACTGACAACTATTTATCTATACTCTGCATAGGATTTTATTGAATTCTTTTTCTACCTCTCTCTAATTTGCCCCTAGTTCTCCCTCCCCCATTTCTGCTAATGGCTGTTTATTGTATATATGCTTTTTGGTTCCACTCACATCCCTGCTGGGATGTTCACTTCTCTCTAGGCCAAAAGCTGAAGTTTACAAAAATCCCAAAGAAATTAGGAGCTTTGATTGCAGTGATATTTAGTGGCCGTTGAGGGTCTAATCTCTTGCGGTTCCTTGCCAGAACAACTCTAAAATCTTCACATGATGAAAGTCAACAAGTTGTTAAATGATGAGGAATCTATACTGTACAAGAAGATGACAAGATGCCAGGATTCAGTAGTGAGTGATTCTGACTAGAACATAGTAATTCTGAGTCAGGAAGGACTTCTATGCACCTTTAATGCATATCATATACCCAAGTAGCTAAATGGGTTTAGAAACTATTTTCTGACGTCACATTATTAAATTGTTCTCAGTGTTACACTAAATGTAAAATTTCTAATTTAGAAATCATGAAATCAGAACCACGTCTGCCATTACTTACTTAAAAAAACTTGAATAAGCATCCTTTACCATTTCAAAACTGGCAAACTTATCACTTTTAAATATTCTGATAGTTTTTCATGCTGGTTAAATGTGCCACATAAGATGATCCTGCCAAAGCTCATTTAGTTACTTCTGTCTTAGGCATTGAGGTTCTAAAGGTACCTCGATTTCTGCTTCTGCACAGTCCCCATGATCTTGGCATGAGAGTTCTTTTGCTTAAGTCTTCAAATTAAATAGTCGTGAGTGTTCCTAGCACACCGCTAGGAGGTTCAGATTACTGCAAATGAACTTGCAGCTGCTGCCTTGTTCAGGAGTGAACAAATTCAGGAATGAGTGGTGTCCTCAGGAAGAATGAAGGGAGTGTGACTGCGTATTTCTAGACTGAATACTTTGCCCAGGTGCTTCTTTACTGTCGGTTGTTCCCCTATTATTGGTGGCTCAGTTAGCATTTAGCTTCTCCACTCCTCAATTCTAGTGTGAAGTCAAGGAAATGAACTTAAATTCCCTGTGGATTAAGCTAAACTATCTGACACAGACCTGGGATAGGGGTGGCAGCGTGCTCACGATCGTTTTAAAGTCTCTGCTGGGAAGTGTCAAGTAACAGCACTACTTCCTGTAATCCAATGTTTATATGACCAGTTCTCTTCCAGTTTCCTCCATTAAGTGTTCATGCTGGCTTTCTTCTGAATAAAATAGTCACCAGTGTGCAATCTGGAATCTTTTGTTAAATACCTAACTCTCTCCAGGCAGTGCTTCAAAATAGGGATGAGACAAGGAAGCGCCCTGGATGGATAGCATCTAATGCCAGTCAAAAGGAAATTATGAGAGCAAGCTGGTATCTTAGCCCTGCCCCGCTCCAGAATTCAGTGGTCTGACTCAGGAAGCTCCTACAGTGCATTCATAACCCAAAATCTCCTTTTATTTCAGATGGTCACCCCTCCCATTCCACATCAAACTTCGGCACAGCTCCTAGTTCTGTCTTCTGTGCTGCCCAGGTGAAACCTTACTGTGGCACCATTCCTCATTCCTGTCCTCACTAAGCCTGTTCTTTGTTCCTAACTGCTCCCTGGTCAAAGGCTTCCTGCCAGAGTGTGTTCCACAAGGGATAACCCCTACATAAAGCACTTAGCAAATGGAGAGGGTGGACTGGGGCTCACCAGAGAGGCAGGAGGGCTGCCATCATACATTACTCTTACTGCTGCTGTGCTGCAGGTTTTCTACACCAGTAGTCCAAATCCTGTAGTGTGCATTGCTGTGAATATAGATCTGCTAAGATCATGGAGTTAGGCCTGTTAAAATGAGAAGAAACTGTCCCACTGATAGGCCTAGCTTCATAGTAAGAAAAGAACTCCAGGCCCAATTGTTGTTATGAAGTGTTTTGCTGTTGACTTCAATAATCTAGCATTTCCCTGTTAGTTCATTTTAATACATTTACCTTTTGAGTATGAGATTCTTAGTGTGAACAATTCTATTTATGGCCTTCAAAAATATTCCTTAACTTGGACATCTTGGGGACATTTTATGTGTTGGTTGTGCATGAAGGTAAGCAGTTAAACCAAGAATGCTGTCAAGTTAAATCTTGGATTGCATGGGAGACAAAGAGAGAATACTAGCTTAAAAAAAGCAGTAGCATCAGGAAAACACAGAAGACTAGGTTAGTAAAAGCATAGTGAAAGCTTTTATTTTTCCAGGGGCGATGAGGATTTGGTAGTGGTTTTCTTTTGTGTTGGTTTTTTGTTTTGTTTTTAATTGACTGTTGGCAAGTGCCTTATGTGCAACTCTCTACTTCAGTGGAGAAATGCAGCATTTATTAAAGAGGGAAGGTTAAGGTTTATTTGCAGTCTGACTAATATTTTTGACACTTTCTTCTTTCATGTATGTTTGTTTTCTTGATGGGACCTTTTAGAATTCTCCTCTTGTAGCTTTTCCTCAAAACTGCGGTGGTAAAACATGGGTGCAGTAGCATGTCTATGGATTTGAGTTTTACAATATACTTACCATGGCACACCATGTGCTACATATGACTAAGGTGAAGCACAGTGTTCTTGTCACCTTTGCTCCAATAGCAATATATAGGAATATTGCATAACACACATTTTAGATGCTAATCCTGAGGTTTGATTAAGAGAAGTCTACAGCTGGAGAGCTGATTTGAGTCATGACTATAGATAAATGTTGTAAGGGAATCTGGTGTGACTGATGGTCTCGGTCAGTTTGTGGAGCTCTAAAAGTTGTCGGTTAAGAATAACAGGACTAATCCATTCCCGTGAAGGTTTCCTGTTTGTCACCTTAAGTATGCATAAAAGCTAAGAAAACAAGACAATACTGTGCTCAAGAAGTAATCATCTCTTTTTGTATCATTTTTATACTTTTTTTTTACACAAGTAATTTATCTCTTTTTAATGTTCTTGAATTGAGACTCTGTTTAACAAAACTAACTGCAGTCTGCTTTCTAGCTTGAAGTATTCTTTTGAAAATGGGGAATAATTTTTAACAATGGACAATTTCATGGGGAGGGCAAAAGATTGTGTATAACAGATATTACTGTTCTGACAGCCTGTTTTAACTAAACTGCACTGAACTTTAAAGGGTAGAAATAAGGGAAAATAATCTCACCTTGTTTTGAATCTGGGAAAGAAGACAGTTATACAAAAATTGCCAATTATAACATGCAGTAGAGTGTGCTTTTACAGATAACTAAGGGGTTTATTTTTGTTTGGTGGTTTGTTTTTTTTTCTTTAGGTGGTGAATTCATTTCCAAAAGCAGAAGACTTATTTTTTCACTTTTAGGTAACTTCTGCCAGGGGTTATAACAGTGTTCGTATTGTAATTATTAGTATTTGTTCTAGTATTGACTTGCCTTTGCTTCTGTAATTTTTGCTTTCCTTCTTTTTTTATTTCAGCTGAGTTTTCAACATAAGATTGGTATCCTTTACTGCAAAGCAGGTCAAAGCACAGAAGAAGAAATGTATAACAATGAGATGGCAGGACCAGCTTTTGAAGAGTTCCTTGATCTGCTGGGCCAGAGAGTGCGGCTAAAAGGATTTAGTAAATACAGGGCTCAGCTAGATAATAAAAGTAAGTTATGTTTCTGACCTATGGTAGAAACTATACTTATCCAGCTGATCTTCTACAAAACCTGTTTTGTCTTTTCATTCTCTTGACTTTCGGTTGTGATTAGTAAGATTATATGGTAAATGAGGAAGATGAAGCATATGATAAGAGCACCTTGTCTGAAAGGTTATTTACTTTTTCTGTGGCATTAGTACAACTGAAAATCAAAGCAACTTAATGCATTTGTTTGCACTTAGTTAAAATCATATTCTGTGAGTGATGTTTTTTCATATATTTCAGAATTTCCCAGCTACACTTTAAAATCTTATCCTTAAAAAGGCAAAAGAAAAGATATGTATTTCAAAAAATGGAGTCGTGACAAGGGACCGTTTTCCTTATTTCAGCTAAACTTTTGTGCTTCTTTTTAATCAACATACATATTGATGTTTATATTTGCGGAGCAATCAAGTTTTCCATTTCTAGTTTCTCACACATCCGTAGTAAGCATTTGATAAACATTCATCTACCTAACTACTATGTTATTACTGCCATTTCCTCAGGTCCTTCAGTTTCCCTAAGTGGAATAGTATAATAATTTAATTGTACAAAATTTGGGGGGTTTGTAGCAAAAATAAGAACTGATTGCTGTGAAAAAAGTGAATGATATGTTAACATACTTCTTTATTAGAATTGCTTTTCACTGCCCTTTAAATTTAACTTAACTCATTTTTAGTTTAATGAAGTTTTAACAGGATTTTGACAACTGATCACTGAGCTGTGATCTAAGGATATCTAGGTATCCATCTACTTTATTGTAACATGCTATTTTTATAGATACTAAGACTAGTGGTGAAACACTGGAACAGGTTGCCCAGAGAGGTGGTAGATGCTCCATCCCTGGAAACATTCAAGATCAGGTGCGATGAGGCTCCGAGCAACCTGATCTACCTAAAGATGTCCCTGCTCGTTGCAGGGGGTTGGACTAGATGACCTTTAGAGGTCACTTCCAGCCCAAACTATTCTATGCTTCTATGATTTGATTTCTATCCTTATTTTTGCTGTAGGTTTCATATTACATTCTGAAAATAGAAATCTTTTTTTATATACTGTATATGGTCTGTGTATAACAGAAAAGGAATATTTTTGTTAGCGAAGTACATCTTTTTAAACTATTAAATCCTGCTACTTGTGTGTGTGTTCTACTTACTCTTCTAATCAAATGGGAAAGTTCCTTGAACTGTTAAATAAGCTGCTAAGAAGGAAGCTTAGAAAGCTGCACTTAAATGAAATTAAGGGAAGATCTTCTTTTCTTGCAAGGGATAGTTTGCCTCTTAGATAGTCACAGAGATCTAGAAATTAATACATCCTCTTATTTGCTTCTCTGTTCCTGCTGCCACTTACCCACCTCATCTGGCCTGGTTCTTAGGAATCTCTTGCGTGTTTTTGCTACTTCAACATCAGTTTTTGTTTAACTGGAACACAACTGGATTTTAATTTTTTTTTTTTTTTTTAATTGTATGTTTGAACACTGATCGGTGTCATAGTCATAGAAGGATTTCTGGTAGTGCCCTGACGGACTGTCATTTCCTGTACAGCATTAGTAGAGAGACTTAATGATTTGTATTAGAAATTATGGGAAATGTCTAGTGCATGTACATTGTGGTTAGTACCCAGTGCAGATAAACTGTCCATAGGCCAATCTCCAGTGGGAAATGAGATATGCAAAGTTGGTGATTAAAACCTCATGGTTTTGCAATGAAGGGAGACCAGTTTTCTAACTGAAGAAGTCTTTCACATTTCTACATCTCTAGCAGTGGTGGGAAATGGTTAAAAAAGTGAGCTGAATCCAATGACAGATTCTAATTTATTACTTACAAGGTGGGAAAGCTGCAATTCTGTAGCCTTGTCAACCTGCATAAGCATCACATTTATTTTTATTAGCATTATTACCTCTTTGTTTAAATCCAATGCTTGTTTCACTTTAATAATTCAGGCTTGATAGAGACTATTGCATCCTATTTCAGTACAGAATAATAACTCTTTTTTTCAAATTAACGTGTAGAAATATTTATTAACACTCTGTGGATGTCAGACTTCTGGGATGAATTGATAAATAGGGATGAAAAAAATTCAAAGGAGTAAGGGGTGTTTCTGGTTTGCTTCCCCCCGCCCCCCAATCAGAGCATGACCAAATATCACCTAGTATTTTTTATGTATGTAAATATATGCTGGCCTGTCAAGCAAATTCAGTTTCTGTATTTGCTGTGCTTCAGTATGAATGTACATTGCTGATTGGCATGTTGTACATATCATTCAGTAACACAATTTTAATGTTTTACTAATGCTGTGTGCCATTAACGATATTGGTCTGTCATAATGTTCTCATAGTTTGCAACAAACAGAATGGAATGAAGAGAGTTCATAAAGATATAGTCTTCAGTTTTATATTAAATGTAAAATACTTATTTAATTATCATCTTTTTTGTGTTATACTTGGTTTCTAATATAATGGCACAACAAGTATTACTGCATGTCACTTTTATAATTGGATAATACATTGATCTGACTGCCTGCAGGTTCAGAATACCATAACAATTTCATCTCTAATAGCTACATTTTTGGTAGGCATTATGTTTCAGTAATATTTCTTGCTCAGTTTCTGTAGGGTTCATATTTATTAAGTTTTTCTATTCTCAAATGTTTGACTAGCCGTGGTTTTTTTTTTTTTTTTTAAAAAATTCCTTTTTTTTAAATTTGGTCTGTTTATTTAATATCTTGATAAGTAATGAAATGGTCCATTTCTTATGGAGCATAGAATGTAGCATGTTGTGGAGGGTTGACCTGTCTGGCAGGTATGGCCCCCGCCCCTCACTCTCTCCCCACCAGGATGGGGGAGAAAACCAGAAGGGCAAAAGTGAGAAAAAATTGTGAGTTGATGCTAAGACAGTTCAATAAGTGAAGGAAGGAAAGGAAAAAGCCAAACACCTCCCCCCACCCCCTCCTTCCCGCAACCCACCAAAAACCCAACCCACCACAACAACAATCAACAAACCAACCAACAGAAAAACCCCACAAAAACAAGTGATGAAAGGCAATGACTTGCCACCTCCCATCAGCCCAGCCAGTCTGACCAACAGGTACCATGGAAAAACTCCCCCTGCTCCAGTTTTACTGCAGAGCGTGACGTAATATGGTATGGAATATGTCTTTGGTAAATCTGAGTCAGCTGTCCTGTCTGCGTCCCCTCCCAAGCACTTGCCCACCCCTAGCATACGCCCCAGGGTGGGGGACAGTGTGAGAAACAGAGAAAGCCCTGATGCTGTGCAAGCACTGCTCAGCAATAGCTAAAACATTGGTGTGTTATCACCTGTTTTGATCACCTATAGAAATCACAGCACCATATGGGCTGCTATAAAGAAAATTAACTCCATCCATCCAAGCCAGACCCAATGCAAATGTGAAGAACACATGGAATATATTAACTACAAACTCTTTTCTGCCCTTCTTTAGTGCATTTTTAATGGCATGCAATTCTAAATCCCACGATCAAGAAATAAGAAAATTAGAGGAAACTTTACCAATTCAACACTACATAATTTGTTTAGTGTATGTTTTTAAACATATCAATGTACTAGAAATGAGGAATTAAAATATTATTGGAACATTAATATTCTCATTTATAATGATCAGACTTGAATTATGGATTATATTATGGATAAATTGGATTATGTTTACATTAATTTTCTTATACTTGTAAAGAGAGAACTGAAGGTGAAAGAAATTGAGGAAAAGTTGCAATTTTATATCTATGGAGGAATAGTCCTGTTTCACTTTCATTTGGTAAAAGGTGTTATTCTGCAAAGGAGCAGAAATGTTTCATAGCTGAAAAAAAAGTTTAGCTGACTTTGGGAAATAGAACTAATGTTCAGAAAGGAATGAGGTGCAAAAATGTCAGCCCAGATTTTTATTTTTTTTTTCACTAAAGTTGTCAGCAGAGTAATGTTTGTAGTAGCAACCGTTATGTAAATTTAATCACAGTGGGCCTTAGTGGGTGTTCAGTAAAGCATCTGTTGAGTTAAAAGATTTCAGCTTGCTTAGAGTACAGGACTAAATTTCAGAAGAAAAACTTGCTAGGTCATTTCCAAAGTCAAGGTGCTAAATCAAAAGTATTCAACTAGATAGGATGTTGTATCAGGAAAGCATTGATTTAAGGGTAAGGAATTTGCCTTCCTGTAAATAAGTATTCAAAGGGACTGTTTTGTGCAGTATCTGTTCAAGATAACTTGACTTTATTTAATATCTAATTGCAAAAGGAGTCAGGGAGTAGGGTTGCTGAGATCAGTGTAGTTTAGGCAGATATTTATATTTCACAATATAATTTATTTCCTCCTTCTATGTTTCAAAGCTTCATCTTTCTAAAATGCCATGGAAAGGTTAAAATGGAATTATATTTTCAACAAAGATTTTAAAATAGAGGAGTGCAATAAAGCTGGCTTTTTTTAGCAACATTTAAGCAAGAAACTTCAGTGGAAATCTTGCTCCCTATTTGTTATGTAACTGTAATCTATATTACATCAATATTAATAAATTAAGTTAATTTTATTATTATACAAACATAACTGATGAAGCCAGTTGTAATATGAATGTGTTCAAAATTATACACACACAAATATTTACAGATTGAGGGCTGCAGATACAGTATGTTTACTGTTGAATTTTACACTTAAGTTTGTGTGTACTTTTAACTGGAGAACTAACATGACCAATCAATTTCTTTTTGGAATACAGTTACTATTTAAAACAAAACAAAACACCAAAACACTGTGTGGAAGAGAGTGCTGGAGAATGTTTATTGGTGTAGATAATATAAAATCATCTTAAAAATGAGTGAACATGGAAAAAGAGAAGAAAAAATGATAGTTGTCTTGAGTCAATACGGTGTTCCCAACTTCCTGCTTTTTGTTCTATTGAAAAAAGTTTTAAATGGCATTAAGAAATTTAAATCGTAGCATCCAAAGAGCTGTGTTCTAAAAAGTAGTATGAATGTTCTATTTTACTGACCTTCTTATGATTAAATTCATTTTCAGCTGATTCAACAGGAACTCATTCCCTCTATACTACCTATAAAGATTATGAGTTAATGTTTCATGTATCAACAATGCTTCCATACATGCCCAGTAATAGGCAACAGGTATGTTTTTTAACTTTTCTTTGTAATTTTACATTGTAAATGTTTGACATTGAGGTGTTTTTTTTTAATGAAATGCTGATTTAAAGCTGAATTGTTTTGTAAGAAGTATGACTTGTTTTTTTTTTTTTTGAAATATTATAAAGCATTAGAAATATCAGGATTTTTATACTATATAATTCAGGAACTTACCCTATCTTCCCCATTTCAGTATTTTATTAGAAGGTAATTTTGTGTGTGGTGAATGAGTTATTTTCAGTTTGGGCTGGATTTACATCTTACGTATATTTTAAACATTGAATGGAACGAAGCTTGAAAATAGTCTTATGGTTAAAATATGTATGTAATAAAATGTTTAAAACAATTCCACTTAATCTTTATATTACAGATCTTGAAATGTGTATTAATGTGTCAGCTTAGTAATAAATGCTTAACTGTGTCCTTCAGGGTGTCTGCTTGTGAAGACAGAAAGCTGCAGTGTACTTAATTTTATTTCTGGAGAATTCCCTTTGCTTATATAATAATTCAGAATATCTTTAAAGCATTAAGGATGGCTAAAAACCAGCACAGCATCCAAAGTGTGTGGTGTACCAGTAAGGTTACTCTGTCTTGCCTGTCTAGGATATTTCTTGCAACTGAATTAAAGAGTACAAGCACATTTGGTATAATATATCAATGTTAACACCTAAAAAAAGAAAAAAAAAACAAAGACAAAACAGAACAGTAGAATTGCTTATAGGTTAGACTGATGATAGTTCCTAACTTTCGGTGCTACTATGCATTTTTCTAGGTCTGCAGAAATAAGCATTGGATTTAGTTAGTTTTAGAATATTCTCTCATTATCATGCAAGATACAAAGTTTTCAGTCATTTTGGAGGGTTGTCATGAAATAAAGATGCTATCTCTTTTTCTTTTTGAACAGCATACAAAAGATGGTTACTGATTGTTAAACCATATGTGAGTTGTATCTTTCATGTCTACCCTATCAATAGGTCTTGTGGGACGAAAAAGATGTGTCAGGGCAGCAAGAAAGAGATAAAAGAAAGTGATTAAAATTCTTGAGAAAGGATAAATGAAAATCAAAATGGAAGAAAGTATATAATGTTTATGTATTTTAAACAGTCAGTGTATAATGTTCTGAACTGTTTGAAGAACTCTTTCAAGTGAACAGTTAAGACAACTGCAAATTTAACTTCATTACACTTTGGATTTAGACATGGTTTAGAGAAACTAAATTAGGAATCAAAAGACAAACTCTTCATCATACGAATAATATGAAAGTTTAGATGAGTCATATCTTAAAATGTGTGGCTTTCAGGAGACAGAATGTTCAGCTATATCACACACTCAATTGTGCCAATAGCTAGTAATCAAGGTATCGGAACGTGATCACTGACTTGAGATTGTTCCACTTCTCCAAACTTTCACTTACACCTTATTGCAATACAGGGTTAATTTAGTAAACACACTAGGAGTTATTCTGTCTGTAATCAGTCATAACAATCTTTGACTGGAAAGCACATGTAAATAGGGAAAACTGTATACTATTAAAAGATATAATACACTGAATGAGCTTGCCTTAAAAGGAAACTATTCATATTTTCATAGCTAATCACAGGCACTGACAGTAAATATGGCCTTACTTGGAGTTTATGATGTCTGTTGTTGTCTTTCATGACTCTCCCTTGTTTGTGAGAACAGGATATCCTCTTGCCACAATCCACTAATTTTCATAATTGTCTGCTGTTTGTCAGCTTCACTGCTGTGTTGCTCAGCCACCCTCTGTTACTGTCCTTTCACTTCTTCCTGTGTCCTCCTTTCATTCTCATAATTTCCTTCTGTGTCTTTCTTTATAGTCAGGTGCCAATTCTTGTGTGCAGCAAAATCTTCTGATTTTAACTCCATGGTTTTCCCCAGCAACAAGCACTCCTTTCCCCACAGTGTTTTAGTAAGCTCTCATCACTGTCACTTTAACAGGTTCAATATTTAGTAGAAGCACCATGTTGTTATTCATGGCTTTCTTAGGATCAAAATAATGTGGCAGTTTTCCAAGTTCAAGTAGTATGCCTGTTTGAAGACCCACCACATTATTTTTTTTTAGGTGCTGGGATCTAGCAGTATTTGCACAGCATGGACACTCTTAATGAAATGTGACAAGTGCACCCAAATGACCAGAACTGAGCTGGCCTTAATGTGCAAAAGGGATCTATAATCATTGTTTAATTTTCTTCTATTACTGTTCAGTTCCAAAATACATACTGAAGTGTGAAATGCATCTACAGTGTTATTTCTCACAAGCTAGGGTAAAATTTGATTAGGTCTTTTTCCTTGAGACATTTTAGATGCTGAAGACCACAGATGCAGTTGCATCAGTTGTACTCAAGATAGAGAAAGACTTACAGGTGCTGTGGACTATGAATGTTGTTGGTCTCTTCAGGATTTGGCTCACTAACTCCACATACCTAAGTAAGGCGAAGTTAGTGGCCATGGTAATTTTTCTTTTAGGTTATGTTAGCAATGAAGACCCCCACTCAATAGTTATTTTTTGCTAGCATATTGTGTATGTACTGGCAATGAGGTTATTGCATCCTATCCCTATATCCTGTATTTGGTAATGACTGGGCAAGGTGTTGAGTCACTCTTCATTATCTAGGACTACAACCTTCAATGAGCAAGCACTGAGCATTGCTTATATTCCAAATAATTGTGAGCCAAAAATAGGCCACACCAGAATTGTTTGTTGCTTCTTCCAGGACATAACTACGCCCTGCTTGGTCCCTGATCAGGACATCCCTCTAGTTTTAGAGCCAGCAGGAGATCCAAAGAGCAAGGTAATTTTCACTTTGGCTGCAACATAGGCTGGGAACTTTCAAGTCAGCTGCTCCTTCCCTAGGACAGAAAAGACTACCAGCCCTGATGTGGCCAGTTCCTTCTCTGTTACTGGCCCTTTCTTCAAATCATAGTTCAAGGCTTTCCCCTTTAAACTTTACCTTCCCGACATCCCCTTTCCAAATCATTCCCTTACAAGTTTCCCATTCACACATTTGCAGTCTGCTTGTGTATACCTGGTCAGACCTGATTAATCCAAATCAGTTCAAATAATCAGTTTTCACCTGGTTTAATGAAAACTTAAAAATGAAACAGATATGCAATACTGAAATAAACTTGCTGAATTTAAGCCACTGTTAAAATGGTTGGGATAACATGACATGTGGTTATACCAAACTCGGTTTAACCAGATCTGATGAAATACCTTTTGCTGTTTGTTTCTGATTTTGGTACTGGTTAAGAACACAAATTGAAAATAAAACTTGTGAACCCATTTATTTTAGAAATGTACTAAAATAAGTTTGAAGATTGTCTTATTTGAGTCTTAACATTTCATCATTTAATTGAATGAAGAATATATTTCACTGCTATTTCAACAAGAATTCCTTGTTTTGCAGTTTGACTAGGCAATTAAAATTCCACAGAAGTGGATAGGTTTTAATGGCTGGGCATAAATTGTAAATATGCTAAGTTTTAAAACAGTACATTTCTTCAGAGATGCATATCTGAAAATTAAGAATTGAGTAGTTAAAATCTCAAAATTAATATAGTAACTATTATTTGGTATAAATCACTTTACTCTAATGGGTTCTGCCTTTCTAACATATTTTCCTTACCAGGCTCCCTTTTGCGTGTCTTGTATTCTTACATAAAACTTCACTGATTTCCTTTTGGCTGCCTATCATACTTGATTGGGTTCATTTTCAAATTCTACCATGCCAATTTAGACTGATACTAGAATGATGTCGAAGTGTGTTTGATGTCTCATTACTGTAAGTAATCCTCTGTAATCTGTGCACCCTGTTGAGAGTTCCTATTATGCTCTGCATTGGCATGAGACTCTTTAGAGTATGTTAGAAAGGCAGATTAAAAAAAAAAAAAGATACAACAACCCCCCAAAACCCCAAACCTGAGCAGACCTCAAAATGGGAGAGGAAGGGGAAACTGAGAACCTGAAAAAAACCTAGGAGGTAAAAGTTGGGAGGAAGATCTAGGTTATAGAATGGAAACTAGAAAAGGGTTTCTTATAAATCTTTTTCCTTAATTCCAGTTTCCTTCAATTCCTTTTTCATTTTCAGTATGCTATCCTTATCTCACGTTTCCCAGGGACGTTTGTGTTCCCTCCTTCTTCTCCTTTCAATACTTGATTCTTTTCCTATTCCTTTATCCTATCCAGAGCACTTCTTTCCATCTTCCAGGTCACCCCAGTTTACTTCTCTCCCCTTTCAAACTTCTTTGCATTGTGATACTCTGCGCACAGCCATGACTGCTTTGCCTTTGCATTGTGTTGAAGTTCACTGACCACTTGTGCATGACAGTTATTTATAACAGTGTTACACTGATTTTATTTTAAAATGTCGAAGAAGTTACTAAGATCTCTGCAAGCTTGGTAAGGTTCTTAAAAATGATGACCTGACTTCCTATTTCCTATTTTTGTGCCTCTTAGAGGTTTAAGCTCTGGAAAAATAGTTTAGGCATAGGATATGGGAACTGCCATAATTTTGAAAAGACTATTTTTGCTAGTAAAACTTCAAACATTTCTAAAGCTTGCCTCTTATTAAGTGACTGCTATTCTTGCTTAAGCAACCTATGATGGCAAGCAGAACCTCCTAAAGAGGTTTACAAAGGCAGAAAATATTCTTGAAAACAGTGATTGTCTTGAGAAGTAAATATAACTTTAAACAGGATATTGCTTTCTAATTTTCATCATTTTGCTCTGTGGAAATGTGTAGGCATAGGCATGAACCACTACAGCAAGAAAGAGTAATTGGGCAGTTGTATAGCAAAGGCAGAAATGAATCACCTTGTACCTCATAATTAGAAGGTTTCTTACAAATTTAACTGTGGTGTAAATTCCAACCTGTGAGATAATAATAACCTCTACACATGAACTTGTGCTCCACTACTATGATCTAATTGTATGGTTCACTTGTTAGCAAATTAAAGCATACCTGACACACTTAGTTCTGTGATCAGTTCCACGTGGAGTACTTCTACTGTAATTTGTAGGCAACAGGATGTATATCTTAAATTGCTCAAATAGCCAGTTATTTTGATTTTAGTCTTAAAAACCTGAAAACTTGACCAAGCCACATGACTTATAACAAATACTATTTTCTGTTCTTATATCTGTTTTAAAATTTCATCAGAAGTCTTGTTTCTTTAACCTGCATTTGGGATTTTGATTATATTTAAAATAATATGGATAAACTGAGCGCTTTAAAATTGTGGCCTTGGCCCTTCTTACTACCTTTAGAATACCATCCTTTGTCTTATTTTAGGAGACTTAATAAAACATATTTATGGGTCTTAGGCTTTAGCATGTACAACTTTGCTTTTTTTGTTGGTACCTGAAACACTAACTTCTAACTGACAAAATACAAGCAAGTACTCTTTTATTACAAGATTATGTTCTGTAAAATCAGCTCGATATACAAGTTTTTACTTGTTCTGTCATAAAGTTTTCAATTACATTTATTCATGTATCCTTTTTAGTTACACATGAGATAAGGTAAAGCTTTAAGTGTCTGTATGCTATTGGCTGGCAATGCAAGGTCTTTGACAGACTTTGGGTGGATATTTAAAATGTAGCGCATGGTAGATTACTTTTTTCCATCTGGTAATATACATGGATATTTTATAAGCAAAGGTATTTAAGAAAAAAGTGTAAAAAAAAAATTTGAGAGGTACAATATACTTGTGTGAGGAAAGCGAAAATCATTTTACTGTGTTGTTTTATTGGGGTTTGGGGAAGGGGGGAAGAGAGAAGTGGTCCCTTATTGCTGGACATATTTTGTAGTTTTAGCCTGTAACAATGATTTAGTGCTTTAAATTATTTGTTAAATATGTTTTGATGATTAAAGCTACCAATTACAAGAATAAGTTTTTAATTAATGAGTCTCTAATAGCTATTTTTTCTCTGTGAGTATTCTGTGTCTCACTTCTGTTCCTCAAGTATGCAGTTCTTAAAATTTGTGATGAGTATTCATAATAATCTATTTTAAAAAAAAAGATTATAACATTAAGGACAATGTTTAATAAAAATGCAACATAGAAAAGGAAGTTTATTGAGAAAGAAAAGCAATATTATATTTTTCATATAGAAGCAAATATTAACTGTAGAGAGGGAATTGATGTACAGTTCTCTGGACAGTGAGAAATGTTAAGTGATGTAACATTTTTTTATTACTAAGGTGATGCAGTAAACGAAGAGAAATATATTTTTCTCACAGAATAAGAGAGGAATGAGCAGAAATTATGCAGAACTAGTGCAGGGATGCAGGTGAACTCACCAGTATTTTTGTGAACTTGGCCTAGTTTCCTTTCCCTATCATTTTGCAGTTCAGTCTGATATTCTTTATTTGTAGCTATCCAGGATATGATTAGTTAAATGTTATTTCTGAAAAATTAAGCTTCATTTATTTGGTTTTTTTTTTTCCTAAAATGTAGAAATTGTGATTACTTTTTTTTTTGTAACTAATTTTTCAATGCATGTTTCTTGTCTAGCTGCTAAGGAAAAGGCATATAGGAAATGACATAGTTACCATTGTCTTCCAAGAGCCAGGAGCACTTCCTTTTACTCCAAAAAATATTCGTTCCCACTTTCAACATGTATTTGTCATAGTCAAAGTGCATAATCCTTGCACTGAAAATGTGTGCTATAGGTGAGTAGAGCCTTATAACTATTTAAGTTTATTATTAAGACTACAATGGAACTGCCTCTTCTAACAGCTTTGTATTTCCCAGAAACATTATGTATGCAATTTTAAAATTTCTGCTATGATTTCTGTGAGTTTGAAAGCCCAGTGTCTCCCTTGCACATATCTAGACTTATGGGGCACAGTTTGTAGACTTAAATGGGTATATGCAGAACTCTGTGCTCCTGAGTTATGGGCATAAAATGGGGGGATATAACAAGCTAGTGAAAATAAGATTTGCAGACATAGCAATAGAAATTAATTTAGAATTTGTATTGCACATTTCCTTTTTCAAAGCAAGTGATTTACAATGAAGTATTTTAGAAGGCTGTTCACCTGTATAAATCCTTGAGTATGACAATATGACACTGGGATGAGTCATGTCCTTTAAGCACATGAATGAGGACTTTTGGGGAGTATAAAAATATCTCAAATTTCAGCTCACCTTAACTCTCACATTTAAGTTATTGCATCATGAATTCTAGCAAGGTAACGGGTGGAAACATAGTTCTGAACTGATGGGGAATTGTGCAAATAACGATGAGGACTTCAAGCATAATCGTGCATGTTTAGCATGTATAAATGTTATTTATTCATTGTTTAGAATGAAATTAAAGTACATCATGAGGTTGGGTCATATTGCTGTCTTTTAGATCTTAAGCTATCTTTTAGAACTTGAATTTGTTTCAGTAGCTCTTTGGTGCTTAATACATGACACTTCATAAGTTACATTTTTCTTATTACTGAGTGATGTCTGTCACCCAAATGTGACTGCATTTCAGTCAAACTAGTGGTAGTTGTACATAGTTTGCACAATATTTTGAAATCCTTTTTCAGTTGAAATACATTATGCACATAACAATTGTAGGTATAATTGTATCAATGAGCAAGTATTCCTCTTACATTTTGCTGTGAACTGTCCATATCAAGAATTGCAGGTATTTTGAAATATTATGAACATAGACTAGGCAACCTAGGCAGGTACAGAATGCTCCCATTTTAGACACATTTGGCACTGATACGTTTTCTTTGTCTTCACACTTTGTGTGAAATAAAATAAATTCTGTTTCTATTTAACATATTTCTTATTTTTAAATCATACAACTGAGTGACAGCTGAAAGCGATAACTTACATATTAAAAAAATACTTCTCTCATTTATGTCTCACAAAGTATTT
The DNA here is from genome assembly GCF_000687185.1 of Egretta garzetta. Lineage (NCBI taxonomy): Eukaryota > Metazoa > Chordata > Aves > Pelecaniformes > Ardeidae > Egretta > Egretta garzetta. The sequence goes on from NW_009260484.1 coordinate 2,219,256, forward strand.
TTATATTTATTTCTTCTAAAGAAAGGAGACAGTGACATCCTAAGAAGTCATCCTTGATATTTTTTTTTTAGTAAGATAGATCCATAATGTCTTTCATACATTTAAAAGAAAAAAAGCCATTTGAAAACGGACAACAGAATCAGTTTCCTTTGATGTGTCTAAAATGTCTGAAAATTGACATGTCAAAGCTAAACCCAACTGTGTAAATGGTCTGCACAGATCACAGTTCTGATTATCATCTGCTTTTTTTTTTTTAGGAATTAACTGTTGAATTTTTTTTTCTTTCTATTTCCAGTGTTGGTGTTTCACGATCAAAAGATGTACCTCCATTTGGTCCACCCATTCCCAAAGGAGTAACTTTCCCCAAATCAGCAGTCTTTAGGGACTTCCTTTTAGCCAAAGTTATTAATGCTGAAAATGCGGCACATAAGTCAGAAAAATTTCGAGCCATGGCCACAAGGACACGTCAAGAATACTTGAAAGATCTGGCAGAAAATTTTGTTACCACAGCTACAGTGGATACTTCAGCGAAGTTTAGCTTTATTACTTTAGGGGCAAAAAAAAAGGAAAAAGTGAAACCAAGGAAAGATGCACATCTATTCAGTGTTGGAGCAATTATGTGGAATGTGATTGCACGAGATTTTGGCCAGTCTGCTGACATTGAATGTCTGCTTGGAATCTCCAATGAGTTTATCATGTTGATTGAAAAGGAATCAAAAAATGTTGTGTTTAACTGCTCCTGCAGAGATGTTATTGGATGGACGTCTGGATTAATGAGCATCAAAATATTTTATGAAAGAGGAGAATGTATTCTTTTGTCTGCAGCAGATAATTGTACTGAAGACATCAGAGAAATTGTTCAAAGACTTGAAGTAAGTACGGTTTCTAAACTGGAATTCCAAATTTTTTATGAAGAGTTACTTGTCTGCATGTCCTTTGAGATATAATTAACAATATCGTATGTTTATACTTTGGGAGTGTTTTCAGTCATCAGAGATCATTACAGACAATAATCCTCACAACAGCAAATGAGATAAGGGTTATCAACCCATTTTCAGGGATGAGGAATCTGATACCGATAATCTGATAGACTTGCCCAAGGCCATGGATGGTTTCAGTGTTGAAATCAGGATTGAAAGGCGAAGTTTTTGTCTTCTCTTGATGTAGCCTGTTCTCAAATCATACCTTTGTAGATAGAAATATACCTTAATTTAAAAATATACAGAATCTGAATGTGTAAAATATACTCGCTTGGGCTTTTTATAGTAACCCATGTGAATATTAGCAGAAAAATTTGTATAAGTCGTTCTGCTGATTGTTCCTCTACTAAGCAACTGCTAGAAGTAAACAAAACTAGACCAATTAATGGCAGGTTTTACAGCTGAGTGCATAAAGTTCTTCAGATGCTTGATGACCCTGTTAGCACAACTGTCCTGTAACTATTTCAGCCAGTGCAAATGAACTGACAGGAACTCCAAGGTAAAAATGCTGGTGCATCTACTTCATGTGGTTACATTTCACCCTTCGACCTTAATTTAAGTGATCTAGATGGTCTCGGTTTTGTTTATATTGGAAAGTCTGGTACCAAAAAGAAGTCATTATGCTTATCATTTTTACAGTGAAAGAGTTGGATTGCAGCTGACATTTTAGGGCCTCTGTAGTTCTGCAGCCACATTCAGCATTGCTCGACATCATGCTTTAAATAATAAACTTTTTCTTCCAAAGTACAACTAATCTTTCAATAGATTAATGTCTTTAAACTCTTCTTGCCGCTGTTATATTATCCTTTTCATTGAGGTATTCAGTTTCCGTTTCCTTAGATATTTCTTGAAAAATAGCATACACATAATTCACTCCTATGAAGTACTGCTAAATGACCAATATAAATGGCTTAACACAGATGGATTCAAAGTTCTAGTGAAAACTTCTACTGTCATCAATGACAACAATTTATTTTGCTGTTTTTCACTTCTTCAATTTGACAAAACATGGAAATATCACAGTTTCTGGGGATAGATCTTTAAAATTCAGTGATCAAAACCACAAAATGAAATGGTTATCTGTATTTACTTGAATACTTCCTCATTTTTATGGTCATATTTTGGGTTCAATAATGACAAATTGACTTTAAGCCTCAAAAATTTAACCTCAGTTACTGCCAAGTTAACCCAAATATTAGCTTCAAGTATCTGTTCCAGTGAACTCTGGCCGCCTTCTTTCTTTCACTGCCATCTATCCAAATTTCACATGGCTTAAAAGCATTAGCTGCCATTACTTCTTTTAAAACTTTTTTGTTCCCATTTCTTACCTAATTTTTTCTCCTTTTCCCCTGCTTCTTCCTCTCTTTTGAAAGTTGCATGTTATGTTATTCCCTAGCTGTTTTATGATGTTGAATGCTTTCTAAGCAGTCCTTACATCCATTTTGATACAGAAGCTCAGAGCTTCAGAAGCTCATTACAACCACTAAACGTATTTAAAACTCTGATTCCACACTCCATATGCATCCTTTGAAAACCTTTCAAGTGACTCAGAACAGAGTGAAGGTCAACAACCACATGTGCCACATGATGCTAAAGACAAAAGTTCAAACTGTGACATAATATCAAATGTCAGTGACCAGATGATTAACCCTTTTCAGTCACTAATAAAAGCATTTCTTAAAACCAGTGAGTAAAATGTTGCAGTTGCTAAATGAGATTGTCAAAGAAATAACTACATTTTAGTGCCTGGGTTTAGATCATGCGAATGAATAGGAAACCTATCTGAATATCCAGATAAAGCAAAGATGTCAAAAGCAGCTGAGACTGTGATTCTGGTTTGAACCAAAAGAATCAGTTCAGGACTAAAAAAAGAGCTGTGATTTGTCAATCTAGAGTCAGATCTGTATTTGCAAGGGGGAATATCTAGTGATATAAAGCAAAAAGATCAGCAAAAGCAAACTTGGTGGGCTGTGTTTGAAGGCAGAAAAAGCAGTTGTTCTGAACTTTAGGATAACAGAGAATGACAGAGTGAAAACCCTGGATGAATCTTTAGACAAGAATCTCAGTAGACAAACTTTCCTTAGAAGCCTGTATACTGAAAAAACTCGTCACCTTCTTCATGGGACTTAGAGGATTTCTGTCCTTTAATTTCATCTGTATTAAGTGCATTCAGAGAAGCTGGGTCTTAGTTCATGCACAGCCATATGTTCAGTGGAACAGCAACTAAGTAAACAGAATGACCTGTTCTGAAGTGGAGCAGCACTATGTTTTATGGGACATTACTATGTAACATGCAATGTCATCTTTTAGGGGATATACTTGTGGGGGACTTGGTCTCCTGGAATCCTTTGCATTGGGAGTAGATGAATCTTTGGCAGGAATGTATATCTTCCTTCTCTCTAACCTTTGCATATTTAACTAACTTGAAGAGATTTTTGAGTGCTCTGAGTGGGGGAAATTCACCGGCTGGTGCATTCATTCTGCAGTATTCCTTAATTGTGACATAACGATAAAGAGGTGTCTCCCCTCCCCCCCC
>NW_009260484.1:2223220-2295939 GCF_000687185.1 Egretta garzetta
TAATATTGTGTAGTTTTGTAAGGATAAAATTCCATCCCTCAGCTGGCCTCCTGATTCTAATAGCATGTCCTTCTTTTCACTGCATGACTAAGTATTGTATATATTTTAGAAACTTGTGACAGAAGTGTAGTGAAACTAATGAAGAGCTGAAATTTTCATTTTCACTTATCTAGTTTGTAAATTTTGAAAGTCTCATTGAAAATTAGTCATGATTGAAGATGAACCTCAGAGCTGGAAAAAAGAGAGTTAAAGCTTAGTGCTTTGAGCATGCGGTATAGTTCTAATACTATAAGCACAGTTACAAACACAACAGAAAGATGTCAAAAACTCAGAGCTCAGTAATGACAAAGGAAATGGCTGCTTTTTTTTGATAGGAAGACCCAGAACATGATTTTGTACCAAAACGTCCAGTACATTCTGGACACCTAAAGAATGACTTCACATTTTAACTTTGAAGCCTACATCTTCAGAAATAACTGGAAAGTTTATGAAGTCAAAGTGCTGCAGTTTAAATTTGCCAGGCAATGATTCTCAGACTGTCAGATCCTTGCAAGATCTTTCTCCAATGTTTCACAGCTCAATGAAGGTTAGCCCTTAATGAATGAGGGCTAACTGTATTTCATTACCTTGAGTTTATCACAGGTTAAAAGCATGAGCATGGACCAGCTCCCTCAGATCAGCAAACTTAAAATAACTCATGTTTTTTTGGCACTTTGTTCTCATGTGTGCAAGTTCTAATTTCTTCTGCTGAGTGACAGATATCCATCCTATAAAGGCACTATAGGGCTTTAAAACTTATTAAGGTACCAGAAACTGAGACTTTAAGTCACCAACCAAGTCACAGGCATAAGGTACACAAATACTACAAAGTTTTCCCAGTCAGCCATTGGATTGGGAAGGGAGTAAGAAGTTAGGCCTCTCATCCCTGACTTTGTAACAGACTTGGACAAAACATAGAGGAGGACTTTAAGTTTAAACTTTAGCCTTCTAAACAGGAGGCGTAAAAAGGAAGCTATGGAAGTACATTACTGCATTTTCCTACAATATTAATACAGCATAATATTTGCTATGTGTTAAATTCCTTTGTTGATGATGGAGATGTACTTTCATAATAGTTGCCAGTGAAGGGGACAGTCCCATCCATTCCCTGCCTGCCACCCCTTTGGAACACTATTTTAAAAAGCACCCTGTTTTTAAGCTGTATCATCTCTCTCATCTGTCTGCATGGCTGCATAAGGGCTAATGTGATACAAGGGACACTGTAGTGGTAATAGGGTCTTAGATCAGTTTAAACCTCCCATGAAACTCCACCTAGTCAACTGCATCTTACTTGGGTAGTGAAAGGAGTGGTTTCGTGGCAGCTTCCCCCAGCCACAGTATTCATATCTTCCCAGCTGCACAGTCCCGCGCCCTCGCCATGCAGCCCTGCATTAGGCTGGGCCACACTTCTGTGGGGAGCACACAATAAACTAGTGAGCTAGGCTGCCCAGATTCTGGCTCAAATAGATAATGGAGGTGGAGAATGACTCTTCCAAAATAGCCTCCTGAATTAAGCTAAAGCTTAAACCTTTGCAAAGACCTACCCTATACAACTGACTATACAGGACACTAGCCTCCTAACGTAAGCACCTTAAATTAGATGCCAAAAGTTGAATAATGTGTGTATCTTTGTAATGCACGTTAAAAGCAACCATACACAGTGTTGAACACCTTTGCAGAGCAAGGTGCGCTGTGGAAGCACTCTTAATGCAGCGTGACCTTGGGAAGATCCCTTGATCTGTATCTTAACATGTGCATCTTTAAAGGACAGATATTTGTCTTGCCGGGAGTGTTACAAAGCACTGTGAGATCTTTGAATGCTATGCATTATGAACAAAGACTTTTGATAATGTTGTTTCAAAGTGGTTAAGTTTTTGTTCTAATTGTACTAGTGGAGCTGAAACACAGACTGCTTTTGTGACACTGACAGAAGGGAATGTTAGGGTAACTCACAAACTTACCTTGTCATGTGGACTAGAATTTGGTCTTCTGAGCCTGGTGCAGTATCCCAGCATACATGCTATTGTATTATTTTTTACTGGGCAAAACTGTTGAGGACTTGTTACATAGTATATAGGAATGAGCCTGCTTAGCAAAGTCTGAATTTGAAGGATTTTGGCTACTCTATAATGAGAGAATTACTTGTCATTGAATATGAAGAAAGCAATTTTTTTGTTTCTAAATTTCGCAATAACACGAAAACTCTTATCCCATTTTAGTGATGTCCACATCTGGAGATAAAGGTAGTTAGGAATCTGACTACAAGGCAAAATAAGTCAAAATTATCTTCATTGCTATGTTCTTGAGGAAGAAAAGCTGCTAGAACTGAAGCATTTCACTCAATTTGGTTCATGTTATATCTCAAGTTTAATACTGTCTAATACTGAAGAAAAAATGCCTGCACACCTGCAGTCAGTCAGGCAACAAGGATGAAGTAACTGACAGGACAGCATTTTGCTTGCTTTTTGTTTTGAAACTAAAGCAACTGTTAAGTTTTCCATAAGATATAAGTGGTGCTGTGTTGATGTTGGGAAAGGGGGAAGGAACTTTACACGGGTCAGCTGCTTGCTCTGGGGATGTAAGATTTTTAGCGTTGTGAAATGTTTTGTTAATTTTGTTTTATGCAGAAACCTTCAGTCAACCACAAATGTTAAAATAATTGTTAATATTAGTATATTAAAGATATTTCATGTCAAGCCATACATGACTTTATAGTGTTTGAAAACAGATCTGTTTGTGTGTCCAAAGAAGTGAGTGCCCTGACAACAGCATAACAATCTGATACTTCTCTAGATAGTGACCAGAGGATGTGAAACCACGGAAATGACCCTTCGGAGGAATGGGTTGGGCCAACTTGGATTCCACGTGAACTTTGAAGGGATAGTGGCAGATGTGGAGCCTTTTGGTTTTGCATGGAAGGCAGGCCTACGGCAAGGGAGCCGCCTGGTTGAGATCTGTAAAGTGGCTGTGGCAACTTTGACTCATGAACAAATGATTGACCTCTTACGCACATCGGTGACAGTAAAAGTGGTGATTATTCAACCACATGAGGATGGAGCACCTAGAAGGTAACAAGCAACAGTTCTCAGTGTGACATATGTATCTGTTTGGGTTTTTTTCTCTGCTACTGCTTAAACGATGCCTCAGGAAATGGATATTGTCTCTCATAGAATTTTTGGTGGTAATATTATTGAGGCTCTTAAAGCAATCTTTTCCCCAAAATCCCTATTGGCTTATAATAGAAAATAAAATGGGATCCTGTAAGAAATTTAAAGGGAAATTAACTTTCATATGCCTTTGAAAGAGTAAGAAGTAAACTTTAGTGCATCATGACTTGAGTTCTTATGAAAGCTGATGTGACTTCTTTTCTTCTGCAGGAGAATTTTATATTTTAACACTAAATTTGAAAATTGGGAATCCTTCTCTGAAAACTGCATCTTGTCTGTCTTTGACGTTTCTCTGACTCCTGACTGTTGAAAAATACTTTTTTTTTTTCTTATGCTGACTTTTTTACAAAAATACTGAAATACTGGGTCTGGACATACTTGGTACCAAGTATTAGAGTCCTTCTCACTTTCTACAGATGCCTAATTTAGTCATATTAAATAGTGAATTACATCAATGAAGTCATCAGTTAAAGCAAAGAAATCTTGCTACAACATGAAGTAAATGCTCACACACTGAGGAAGACTGTAAGAAAGAGGATTATAGTGACTGTACCATTGTTTTCAAAGGTGAAATGCAATTTTCTCTTGTCAGTGTTCCTTTTTTGGTGACAAAAAGATTTTTCCTCTTATCTCAATTTTTGAATATTATGAGGTGAAGAAGTAGGGAAAAATTAAAACTTTACAATAAAGTGACGTTGTTTCTCAACTACCTTGTCTAGGAACTGTTAATTTGGCTCATCCTAAATGAGAACTGTATCAGAGTAAATTGAATTACTTGTCTTCTTGTAGAAGGCCAACTTTAAATCTCTTGTTGATTTTTAATTTAACAGAAAAAACATTAGATATATGGCTTTTGGCAAGACAACAAGCCATAAAATTTTACGTAGCATGCAGCACTATGAAATCGGTGCCAACTGTACACAAATACTGTTTAATTGATGGCAATTCTCCAAGTAGTCATTGGCCTGATGAATGACACAGAAGTGCCCTCCCCTACCTCAACCTGCATGTCGATGCATTGGGTTTCTTTCTGAAGAAAATGCCTGTGAATGTAGAATATCACCATTTTGCTTAGTTGGATAGAATTTGCAATTAAGCCTCTCTTTGCTTAGCTTTGCTATTCTCACCATCTGCTTCTGGGTATGAATTTTAACTGACTTGTTTGGTATACATTTCCAAGCTGTTTACAGAATATAAGCCTAATGAGCCGATCCTATTATGCTGAAGGTAAAAGCGAGTATTTTATAGCCCTGATGGAAAAATACATACTGTATGAATTGTTTATATCTTCTTTGATACATTTTTAGAAGTAAAACGTTAAAATCCCAAATCAGTGTGTGATACATGGCGCTCAGTCTATGTGTAGGAGGAGTTTTAACTGAGTGCCACCAAACTGGGAAAGATCTGCAAAAACTGTTCTTGTTTATAAATTTTTTTCGTTTTTAAAACTGTGTGCTAATTACTAAGAAAATGATTTTTTAAAAAACTATGTTTCTATTCTAAAATACAAAAAACACCGAAACATTTATGTTCAAGTTCCTTTCAGCCTCTAGTGTAAAAAAGAAATATTCATTAATGCCTCTTTTTCTCAAATACCAACTTCTTACTGAAACAGAAAGCTCCTCATTTTCCCCCTTATATCCCCAAAACATGATTAATGATTTTGATTGTCCAATTTGAAAGGGATCCGTTGTCCAGAGAGTTTTGAGCTTGCCTTTTCTCAATGTTTATAATCTAAACAGAGTAGACAGAAAGCAATATAGGTATCAGGTGACAAGACTGAGAGTTTCAGTTGACAAACATGACCTATGATGTTGTTTGTAAATTATATTAATGAGCAGGGGAACGAAGAGAAGGCAGAAAGGCATAAATTAGCAGAGGTTTGGAGAAATAAGATAGTCTGTCACAGCTACCTACTAGTTAAAACTTGTGCAAATCTGTCTCCCTGTCTCCTGCTCAGTTGCTTGTCTTAGCCATCTGCAATGTCTTATCTTGCAGAATCATAGAAACAGAGAATAGCTGAGGTTGGAAGGGACCTCTGAAGATTGTTGAGTCCATCCCCATTGCTCAAAGCAAGGTCAACTAGAGCAGGTTGCTCAGGGACATGTTCACAGGGTTTTGAATATCTCCAAGGATGGAGACTCCACAACTTTGGTTCCAGTGTTTGATAATCCTTGCAGTAATAAGTGTTTTCACTTATACTTAAATGGAATTTCCTGTATTTCAATTTGTGCACCTTGTCTCCTGTGCTTTTACCGGATACAACTCTGAAGAGTCTTACTCTCTCATCTTTTCTCCCCATGACCCCCTCAGGTATTTATACACATTGATAAGATCCCTCCTAAGCCTTCTCATTCCCAGGCTGAACAGGCACTCTCAGCCTCTCCTTGTGTTTCAGATGCTCTGATCCCTTCATCATCTTTGTAGCCCTTTGCTGGACTTGCTCCAGTATGTTCATGTCTCTCTTGTACTCTGGTATCAGATTTACCCAGAAATTTACAGGCAGTAGTTCTGGATGTAAAATGGGAGTATCTGGAGAACTAGAATCCATTTCACCTTCATTTGACAAGAAATGTCACTGTCGTGGGAGAATCCACGCGTGGCTAGATAGGATAGAATCAGGTCTCTGAGTGATTTCCAACATGTATCTGCGAGCAACAGTTAAGGCAGGTGTGCCAGCTCATCAGGAGAGAACTTTTTTACTGTCAAGTAGCTCTAATAATTATCAGATAACACTCAAAACAGACATACAGATATTTCCTGCAAAGTTGGGGGTCCATCAATCCTTGATCCATGTGCTGCACATGTCTAGAAGAATACTGATTCAAAAGCGGGAGAAAGTTTCACATGTATGCTCCAATAATCGTTGCTTTCATTCACAGCTGGTTTTAGAGATCTTCTTCTAAGAAATGATACTTCAGTCTATCTGACATATGTAGAACAGTAGATTCGGAGGCTGAAATAAGTGCCTTGAAAGTTTGACTCATCCTACAGAGCATATGATCATCTGGCAGTTAAGGTTTTTTTCTCTGTATTTCATCCTTATTTTTCAGGGTAGATATTGGTAGTTCATAAAAAAATTTTACTTTAATGCCATAATCTGGGGTTTCAAGTTCAGCCACTAGGTTTTTGTCCACAGTGCATAAATATAAAAACACATTCATCTTAGTTTCTACATGAATCAGTTGTGTTAAAAATTGACATACATTTACAAGAATATAAATACAATTTTAGTGAAAAAATAATTCATAGTTTCATGAAAAATCCCCATGTATCATTTTATTAATGCCTGTCTTCCATGTGCTGAGATAATCAGCTGATTGCCACTGTGTGAAAGAGTAGCTCCTGCTTAGCTCTGTGGTCTGGGTTTGAAGAATACGAAGCAATGAGGACTTTCTTATTAGGTTGCTTATTAGCACTGGTTCCTTGCTGGGATCAAATTCTGAAGTGAGTTTACACAGATTGGACATGAGTGCCATGGAGTGTCTTGGGAATTATACCCTTCAAATGAAAATGAGTTTCAAGTGTGCAAGGGTGTTTCCAAAGCAGTCCCAGTCCCTTGGAAAAATATCAGCTGAAGTGGAGATCGTTAATCAAGTTCTTAACTTGATTTTTTTCCTATGTTAGCTTACCCACAAATCATCCTCAGTCCATCAGACCTTTATATTTTAAAAGAAAACCAAGGTGTAAGTGTGCATACACTGGGAATATTAGCAATGAACTATGAACAATGAATTTATTTTTTACTGTGAACTGTCTTGTATTAATTTATTTCAGCATGAAAATAAATTATTTGGAATGTTGAAGGTGCTTACAAAGGAATGTTACAGAGGAAAATTCTGCTCAATAAATGTGTTCCATTACTTAATGTAGATCCCTCTACCTATAGTCTTGATAGCAGTATATGCAAAAGCAATCATGGAATAAGGCCTTTCATTTACTATCCTGTAAAATTAATGAACTTGAGACAAAGCTCCTGCTGTTTTCAGTTTGCTCCAGCAATTAAATAATCATGCACAAATTTAGAAATCATAATTATTTGCATGGTACCAGGCTGATATTTAGACAGAAAGAAGAAATTGCTATTTAAAACATAAATTCTTTAAATTACAAAGCAGTATTAGAACATGCTGGTAAGTGTATCCAGATCTGAATAAGTATCTTGTGTCATACTTCTTTCTATGCTATGTCTTTTCCTTCAGAACTGTTGATTTCTTCTTTTGTTGTTGTCAGTATTACTCAGTCCTGCAATGCAGTGCTAGAATTATACACATTTTAACAGGAGAATAATGATGTTCATTCTGATTTCCTGTCACTGGGGGTGTCACAGTAATGCTCAAGGACACTATATCCTTAATCAGTCAAATCCAATCAAGGAATTCAAGTACTTCTAAATCCATTTTAAAGTGTAGATTCTGCTAGAATCTTACTCACTACACTGAAACTTATCAGTCTGTGTTAGTTCAACTACCATGTATAAAAGGAGGCTGCTTAAGAACTGCTTAAGAAACGGTTTCTAGGAAGTTTAGAAAACGAACAAAACTTTAAGCAAAATTTCCAGGGATGGGTGAGAAACAGAAGCTCAAGTACAACTACTGTAAGAGCTGTAGCAGTAGTTTCCATGTGTTGGTCTGAACAAGTAACAGACTTTTTTCCTGCTGTTGTAGATAATTTTGAACATGGAAATATTTTAGTAACTATGACTGAAACAGCCTGTGGGCTGTTGTTAAGTACTACTGCATTTGTTTTGAGGTTGTTTTATTCTCTTGAACTTTGCAAACTCTAACAAATAAAATAAGTGCCATGACTGTGTATTTTTCCAGTCCTCATGCCTGTTCCTCTTAAATGATTGTGATCTTACTAGACAATTGAGCTTTAGGGGTTTTTTTAAGTAACAGATAACCAGCAGAGTATAGAATGTTTGGAAAAATGTTTTTAGGAAGTAGAAGGGTTCAAATCTTCTCCAAGGGTGTTTGCCTTAAGCTGATGGGCTGGTTCATAGGGCCTTCAGGTTTTTTGTTGGTTTTTCCTTCTTTTTTTAAAATTAAGCTTTCTGAGCTAGAAAGAAGTCAGGTCTAGAATTCCTGGTAGGATACTGCCAGACTAACAACACTTGAGGTGGGTTAAAGCAGAAAAACCTGAAACTGAACTTTTGGTTGTAAAGGCTTTGGTACATCCAAATTCTACTTTTAATTACCACTCCTGCTACTATACTAAGAAGGCTGCAAATACCAGGAAACTAGTTTATGATTTTTTTTTAGAAGAAACTGAAAGAACTAGCACTAAGAAAATGTAATGATACTCATTGGAAGCCATATCACTTGCAAAAGGTAATCCTCTGTATCCAACAAAAAATAAAATGGTAGAAAATGCTTAACTTTCTTTACTGTCAGAATTACTGTACTTCTTATAACATTATTAGATTCAAGTAGTGAAACATATGCACTGTGACTTGGCCTGATGGAGACTCTTGGCAAAAACGAACTCTGTCAGAACTCCAGTTAGCACCAAAGATTTTAACCTCGGCTGTTATATCTTAAGCGCAAGTCATAGAATCATAGAATCGTCTAGGTTGGAAAAGACCTTTAAGATCATCAAGTCCAACCATTAACCTAACCCTGCCATCCCACCACTAAACCATGTCCCTAAGCACCTCATCTACCTGTCTTTTAAATACCTCCAGGGATGGGGACTCGACCACCTCCCTGGGCAGCCCATTCTAGAGCCTGACAACCCTTTCTGTGAAGAAATTTTTCCTAATGTCTAGCCTAAACCTGCCCTGGCGCAACTTCAGACCAAATCCCCTCGTCCTATCATCCGTTACCAGGGAGAAGAGGCCGACCCCCACCTCACTACAGCCTCCTGTCAGGCAGTTGTAGAGGGCAATCAGGTCTCCCAGCTTTGTTGCTCTCCTCTGGACATGTTCCAGCAACGCAACGTCTTTCTTGTAGTGAGGGGCCCAAAACTGAACTCAGTATTCAAGGTGCAGCCTAATAGGAGGTCGATGCCACAGTGAGACCTTTTGGTGCTCCCCTTCCCTGTGGCACTTCCCCTGCTGCTCCTCCTGCCTTTGGCATAAGTATGGGCTGCCCTCTTCCCTATTTTTAACATGTCAGGCACCATGTGCTTTGTTTCTTCTCTAAATAACCAAAACATCATGGTTTTCTTCTGCATAAAAGACTTTTTTGTTGTTTAAAAAAATTAAAAGTTGTTTTCTGTCACTTTTTTTAAATTCTTTGGAGCTTTTTTCTTCCCAATATAGTTTTCAAAGAAAAGGATGTATAAACTTGGCCTTTGCCAGTGTATACAATTTGCATTTTAACATCTTTCCTTAAGTCCATTGTACTTGAGAGAGTAAGGCTAAGTGTGTGGCGTTACTATAATCCTTGGGAAGCTGAAACTTTAGTATACTAGCATCTTCTCAATTTTGATTTGCATTAAAACAAAGGAAAATCTAGGCAATTTATGTAACGTATGGTGTCCACCCAGAAGTAGCCTAGTAAGAGGACTGTAAACTAAAAGTTACAAATTTGAAAACAATTCTCTGATGCTTATCGTATTTCTCATTCAAGTAAAAAGTCTTTGAGTTTTTCTTACATTTAGTTATGAGTGAACTCATAGCAGGAGTTATAGTTGCTAAAGTTTGTTATGTGTACAGTTGTTAAAGTCAAGAGGAAAAAACCAAAAATGCCAACCATCTGTTTGTCTCTATGTAGAGATGTAAATAGGAGTTCCAGAGGGGTTATTTTTATTTCTTCTTCTCTCTATTATTCAACATGATTGAAAAAACTCAGGAGAACTACATGGGTTTGGGAATTTTGAAGCTTAATATATTGCCTACTCAATTCTGGGTCAGCAAAGAAGTTTTTCATTGTAAATAACTTGGCCTATATATATCAGCTATTAAATAAACATTTTTTTTAGGATCCATTTTTGTTATGTCTGGGTTGGAATGCACAACATTTCTGCAGAAACTGCAAGTGATTTGATCTTTACCTTGTTGAAAACCTTTTGGGTTCATGGAATCATAGGATAACTCAGGTTGGAAAGGACAGCAGGGTTTTATCTGCTTCAACCTCCCGCTCAAAATGGAGTCAGCTGTGAGGTGAAGCCAGGTTATTCAGGGCTTTATCCAGTCAGGGATTCAAAAGCTCCAGGGATGGAGACTGCATAACCTCTCTAGGAAGCATATCCTACTTGGTTTTCTTTCAGGAGCATCATTTGTGTTTTCCTGTATTTCCTCATGTGTGGTCTTATTTCTAATCTTGTCTCTCCAGTATCTTAAAGACTACTTCAAAATCACGATTCGTTCTGAACTCAGTCCCTTCAGAGCTCAAAGACTTAGATCTCCATTTGGTGCTGTTCCCTCTACTTCATTTGTCCTCTGTTACCCTTCATTTCCATTTCTTAAGTTGGAGCATAATATAACTTTTACATCCCAGACATTGGTTTTCCAGCTCTTCATCTTACAATCTTATGGTGAATTTAGAAGGCTTTTCTCCTTAATGTCACAAAAATATTTCCTATTCATCTGTTTTTCCCAGTGATTCTTCCTTACTGCCAATAGCTTCTTAAGCCCTTATTCCCCATAATTGTTGTCTTTTGATGTAGCTGTTTTCCTATTCTCTGGGATTTGGAAATGTGACTTGCTCTGCTTGTGTCCTAGTTTCCATCAGCAGAGACTGCAGGGGTTGTTACTGCCTTACTGATCATACAAGTAAGCCAAACACCTTGGCTTTGCGGTTTTTTTCTCCTCTTTTATTTCCTGACTAGCTCCTTTCATCCAACCTCCTGTCTGTGTTTCTCTTGTCTTTTTCATAAACAGTGCAGGCATAGAGGCTCTTAGGAGGGCTCTAAATTGTTTGTCAGCTCACTGACACGAAGATTCTGTTTAAAACTGAATAGTAACAACGATCAGAAGGATAATGAGTGTATCTTCATAAAGGAGGGATTGTCAGCTTCAACTCTGCAGCTCTGGGAAAGGACTGCCGGAGAGTTATCACTTGCATTAAACCAGGAATGATAAAGTGGGCAGCAGCCTTCTCTGAGGTTGCCATAAGCAATTGCATACATCTATTTGTGCTAGGAAAGTATTTTAAAGTAAAACTGATTTACTATTTTTCAAATGACATCTCTTTTTGATGTGGTGTGACTACTCTTAGTAGGTTTCTGAGATGTCAGAACTTGGAATTTTTGTCTTAGCTTTTTGACCGAAGTTCTCTTAGACCATTTGAATCTAATCAGATGTCTTGGACTTGCACTGTAGTTGATATAAGGAGCCAAGGGAGTCGATGGGTTATCTCCAGGAGGTACTTCAGAGGGCCAGAGAAGGAGAAATGTATGTATGTCTTATTTAACTACACAGGGTGTCTAAGCAAAACTAAGCTACTAAATTCTGCTTTTCAGTTATATCCCTACAATTATGTGAAATCAATCTATGTTCTATTGCATGGTTTTAATAGATTGCATGATGGGTCCTCAGTCTCATTGTGACACCTTGTGGGAATTGCTATAGGGTAGGAACAAACATGCACTGCAATAGAAGTGATCACTTCCAAGTGCAAAATTTGAGTTAGAACGCAACTACTTATTGTACTGCTAAATATAGATAAAGGCTCCTTATTGAGCAAAATTAAATGTTTTGAACTGAAATGGTGATAGTAAGGTATAATTTATTGGTGCAATACAACTGGTGAAACACCAATGATTATGTTTCTCTACTTCTACATCCCCCTTAGTGGTTCAGATCTGTGATACATTGAACTGAAGTTAAATGGTAACCAGTTATTCTAGTTTTGTTATTACCCTAACAAATCCTTCATGATACACTGAATCTGTAGATAGTTGGGGTCCAAATACCAGAGTCGTACCAAGCAGTTGGCAGTGGTAGGATATAACTGAAAAGAAGGGTTTTCTGTTGTTATCAAAGTGCCAAACTGCTGATCATAGTGTATGGAAGCTTCTAACTTTTCTGTGGAGATTTAACATTCATGTTTAACTAGCATCCTTGCCTAATGTAGGCCCTGCACAGGGCCCTTTACAGAACCTTTATATGGAATCTGAAATTAATATTGATGGCTTGGTTAACATAGTTTGAAAAATTTAATGGGCTGCTTGATAATTGTTTCAGAACATAATGCTCCTTGCAGTAACATTTGAATATTGCCGATTTTTACAGTGGACTCTAAAATTTTCATATGCAGTCATGACCTACTAGCTGTATCGTAGAGTCATGCTCTGTGTAATTGCAGAGTAGGTTTTATTAACCACATTTTTTATAGGATAATACGGCTCTTGAACCAAAGATATTAGTAGGAGTCTGTGCTTTGTGTTAAAGGATTGATTTAATTAATACCAAACTATAGTGAAGGACAGAAAGTGCTATCATTTCTGATGTGTGGTTAAGACTTGGTCACACTTACTTGATAAATAACACAAGTCCATTTTTCAAAATGTTGTACTGAACATAATTGGGAAAGATGTTTGATATCCTATACTTGTTTAACATAAATTTAAATATCTTTTTAAGACCTTAAAATATAGATTCATCTTTACATATTCTTTAAAGTGAATTTAAAAAAAATTAAAACCCTAAAATTAAAAGTGAATTAAAAGCTATCATTCAATACCAGTGCCAATGTATATTCTTTATCCAGTGGAATAAGTAACAATATTATAAATAGAAGCTAGATAATGGTCCGATTAAATATTTAATAGGAAATTGCATTTAATTTGGGTTTTTTTACAGGCAAGATAACTTGCAGTTTGATCCATGGCGGGGGGTGGGGACCCTTGTTGGATTGTAGGCCTGAATTAATTGATTCTCTTTGTTTCTGATATTGGAGGTAGCTACAATTATGACTTTACATATCTCTCTACACTGCAGTATCTGTTCTTTAGGCAGTGCTTGTGAAGCAAAGAAGCATACTTTTTCATATAAATGTTGAATTGATTGGTTTGGCACTTCAAAATTAAAAAGTCTATGTGACAAAGGAAGCCATATAAAGTAGTTCCATTTTAATCATGGAAATTTTTGTGGCGCCAATTACAACAATCATGTTGGGTCTCTATTTTGAATTTAAAAGTAACATTGTTAGATTTTTATAGTGTTTTGAAATAGGCTTGGTTTGTTAGCCATTTTTTTTTTTTTGCAGGAACAGTGCCCTGAATAATTTTCTCATTTATCAGAGGAATACCTTTTAGGGATGTAAACAAACACAGAATTTTACAAAATTTTAAATTCTCATTCTTTGTGGGAAAGCCTGTTGTTTACTATTTTTTTATCATGCTTTAGTTATTCAGTTAGCAAGCTGAGTCAAACTAAATAGTAGTAACAATCCCTTTTGCCTTCAAAACCTGTGGCTATTTTTACAGCACTTTAAGTACTTTATGGGCAGTATCTAATAAGGGATACAATGACAATTACATGCTATAACTTCCTCAATTACCAAGACAAACCGTGAAATCAATATCCTAATAATTAAAGGAGGGGAGGTGATGGTTTGTTTCTAACACTTAAGGTCTAAAGGAATGAAGAAGGGAGTGAAACAATACTAAGAAATCAGCAGAAGGATGATTGACATTGTAGCCTACATAATCGTTCAACTTCCCAGTCAAATAATGACAAACTGTGCATATATGGCCACATGAAAAATTGCGCAGTGCACTGAACTAATATTAACCTTGCTGTGTCATCTGGGCTTTCTTTGTTCTGTTTCTTTTGTATACAAAGCTTTATGAAAGTCTTTAATTGAATAATCAATCTTAGGCAATTTTTTCCTTTAAGAACTTTCCACATTCATATAACAGGGACCTGCTCTGGCAATGAATCAAGGTCACGTTGCTAGAGGGTATTGTCTCTTACACCTCGGTGTCATTTCTTGCAGGCAATGAATGAGGCAGGGAACTTCATGAAGAGAAGAATGGTCTTGGGATACAAGCAGTTGAATATTGCACTGGAGAAATGTATTCTATGTGTGTATTCTTCTGCAGTAGAAATATTTGTGCAATTCTATGCAATTTGCTTAACTCAGCCTTTCCATGGTGTTCATCATTCTAAGAACCCAATATGTTTTGTGGTTTTTAGATGTATGAAACAATTTTTAAAAACAGATAAATGAACTGAGGTAGTTTGAAGTGGTGGTGTGAACAAATGTGGCATTTTGGGGGCAGGGTGAAAGCTATAGATATATCAAGTTGACCTTCTGAAATTAATTGATAATTGTATAGCATTGGTTTCTCTGTAATTTTGTTCCTTGTTTGTGGGAGGAGACTATTAGGGTCTTCTTACCTCCATCAGGAAGCTACAACCAGAAAATCATTCTTGTGAAATTCTCTGATATTGGGAGATAAGAGGAGCTGGAAAGAAATGAGTTTTATACACAGTGAAAGTATGCAGCCATCAAATAATTTCTTATTACAAATCAGTACAGAAAAATGCAACTGAATATCTGACATACTAAAACATAATGCTAGTTATATATTGAGTAATATCTCTTTAATGAATGCTGTCTTTTATGTGCATGGAATGAGATAAAGAGCTCTTTGCTAAAAACAACAGAGAAATTATATTATTTTACTCCACAGACAGAGGACAGTAAAGTTACATGTGCAACAGAAATAATTTTGAAATTTTTTACCTTCTGAGTTCTTAAGCTTGCAACAGTGTTCTTCTGATGTACAGTTTTAGCATGATGCTTTAGATTTTTTAAAAAATAAACAAATAAAAGAAATTCCAGCATATCCAGCTATGCTTTGTCAGCAGAGTTTACTCATGTCAAATTTTACTGCTGAGTTTAATACAGATATTTCTGATCACAGCGTAACCTTAAAGAACTAGGAATTCTGGGTTCTGCTTTGGAGTATTCTAGTGACCCCTCTTCAGCGCTGGTCTTCATCGTGGTGTCTTCTACCCTACACTGGCTACTAATCTCCACTCTTAATGCTTTGTCCTCCATATTTTATAGTTTGTTATTTACCTTTTTCTTATGTTTGAGTGCCAGCAGGGACTGAGATTTAAGGCTACAGGATAAACAATTTGCCTGTTTAGCACCACAAAATTGAGCAGCCTGGAGCATTTGGCTGGATCAGACTGGGCATATACAGAGTATTTACTATATAACTGATACAGTTGCACATGCATCTTCTCAACAACCCAAAATAACATAGTTAGCATTTTTATAATATATATATTTATTTTTTTTTTTTAATCTGTTTTTTATCTGCTTTCACTGACAATGAAAATGTTCTTTTAGTGTTTGGTTCAGAAACTTTGGGGCACAGTAATTTAATGTATGAGAATCTATACAATTTATTTTGAGCCACACATTTGTGCTAAGTCATTTGTCCCAAGACATTTTCCAGATTAAGGCCGTGAACACTTTACACCCACTCTATTACACTTTCTCTAGGTGATTTTAATTTAGTTGGAAATGGTGAATGTTGAGTTCTCAACAAAAGCAAAGCTTGATCAAGGCTCAGCTAAGGAATAGAGCAGAATTGTAGGTGAAACAGAAAAGCAAATTTTCACTATTTCTTCCTCAAATTTATGCGTTGCATTAGAATTATTTAGGGTATCTTCTTTATAGACATTAATTTGGTACACACTGCCTGTCAGAGAAATAATGCAGACAGTATGTGTGAATATAAAATATCTGCAATGATAATCAGTGCTGGCTTAAAGTGGGTGTGAAGCTTCAATTAACTAATTTCTGAAACAAATACAGCAAATATCCCACTGACAGACTGATCTTTTGGGGAACACTGTCACTGCTTCTACCCGAGTTTACACTTGCTGGGAATGCTGCACTCTAAGCTTCAAGCAGAGGTTGTACGCTAAACTGTTTCTGATTTTTCTCTTCCTTCTGCCTCCCCATTTCTCTTCCAGGCATAGAGACCCCCAGGAAGAGAGACAATAGAAAGTGCACTTTGAAAACAAATAGAAAAATATTTACATGCCACTTAATCATTTGCATCGCAGTGTATAGGCTCTGTCATTTGGTGGGGATAAGGTGGGATTGTAAAGGAAAGTTCTCAATACCACTAAGAAATATTTAGTTTGCTGCAAAGCAACAAACTTGTTTTGTACATTAAGAAATTATTTGTGTTTATGAAATTTAAACAAACTAAGGCTGTTATAGAAGAACTTGATGTTTGCTGACTTCTGAATGCCTTGCTTCTACTAGTTTTTATTATGTGAAATTCAAGCTGCAGATTAATTTATAAAAACTTAGTATTTTCTCCTTTTTGATGAGCAAGGAGAGAGTTCAAAAACCTTTCAGCACAGGAAAGCAAATCCTTTATTTTGAAATGTTTCCTACATTTCCTGGTTGGCATGATAGCTCTGAAGCATTCGAAGGGCTGTACAATGCTGTATGAACACCTTTAGGCATCCGGAAGAAAAATATGCATATGCTTCTGACCGTAGAATGCAAGATTTCTTTTTCTGTTCCCTCCAGTGAGACTGATCAGCATTGTTATTTGTCCCGCAGGGGTTGTTCAGAACTTTGTCGTATACCCATGGTGGAATACAAACTTGACAGCGAAGGCACCCCATGTGAGTATAAAACCCCTTTCAGAAGGAATACCACTTGGCATCGGGTGCCGACTCCCGCTGGGCAGCCTCTCTCTCGTGCCTCTCCAATCCTAGGAACATCTGACAGACTGCAGTGCCAGCAGCTTCTCCAGCAGGCTCAGACAGCCATTCCTCGCAGCACTTCCTTTGATAGAAAACTGCCAGATGGTGCAAGGTAATACACTCTCCGTTCAACGCCTGTCATTTTCCTCATCTGCCTTACTTTACATATCTCTGCTTTCTAGAACTTTGGCATGCTCATTTTTTAAGCTTTAATTTATTGAGTTTTGACAATAATTTTAATCCTGAGGTTGTATTAAAGAGCAGTCACTCTGTCCGATTCCCTCTACTTGAAACTTCTGTTGTTTATGATGGAAGTGGGCTGTACTGATGATTCTACCACTAACCTTTCCCTTTAGTCCCAAATCAATAAAGTGGGAAACTACCTTGTCATTTTTTGATCTAAACAACATCCTGTACCCCACCTTTTGGGATCCTATTTAAACAAGTAATGAGCGTAAATAAAATTAACTCATCCCTTTTAAAAATGACTTATTTAATCTCATTACCAAGCTATTGGCATAGTTTCAAAGGGTTCTGTAACTCATTACCAATCCTTATGCTTTGCTTTGCTTTTCATTAAACAAAGCAGAGCTTGTGATTTGAATATGTAACACCTCTTAAATGATGGGATGTTATCCTTAAATGTTAGCTCTGTTCTAATTTAATCATAATTCTTCATAAGATAAAAAGTTAAAAATTTGTAAATACATTTGACCTTTGAATTATTTAGGAAAACCATATGTCTTGAGCAGAACTCTGCCCTTTTTTGTTTGCAATTATTTCTGCTTATGCCCTTTTTCCATGGGGTGATGTAGTTCTACTTTCTAAGGAAAAAAATACTGCATGTTGAAAATAGTTAATTGATACGAAAATCTAAAATCCTAGTCTTAAATAGCTTTAAAAAATTCTGGATTAAATCATGAAATACCACTATTGCTATACTTTCTATCTTATTCAGTAGAAAGGAATTAGTGACTTTTTACATTGTTTTAAATATATACAGATAATAGTAGTACATATTTGAAAATATGTCTCTGTCATGGTCTGGGGAAAGCATACTCCCAGTTATGACCATTTGATCATTTTTATTCTTCTCCCCTACCCCCTCCTCATCCCCTGAAAAAAAGGAAAGGTACATACCATTATAGGAGTTAAGCTTTTCCTAATGTCTTGTTACTGAAACTCTCGGTAACATCTAGCATAAGGAGACAATGCTCTAGAAATGTCTAGAAATACTTCAGGATTTATGAAGCTTTATTAAGCATACTGTATACAGAGAAAAAAATGAAAGCTTGCTGACATACTATTCTTTTCCAAAAAACTTCACAAACATAAGTTGCACTTCTCATAACACTTGGTGAAGCATGTGAAAAAATGATAAGACAGAGGTTATCTCTTGTCATGAAGAAATTCTTGTATCACTTAAACAAAACAAGTGCAATGCAGAAGTGCTATTCTGGGGAAGGCATGGTACAGAGTATAAATAATGAAAAGAGAGGAAAATGATGAACTGTGACATGTGGATCTTGAAACATGAAAAGAAAGTTATCTAATTGGCAAGGTCTTTCCACATGGGAAGAGGCATAGTAGATGGCTTGGCAGAGAGATGGGCTTAAAACAAAAGACTTTGAAGTAAGGTTGATTAATACATATAAGTAGTCTTTGCAAGAGTGAAAATGTATACTCATGCTAGAAAAATGATGAAGAGATTTTAGAGGGTCAGAGACCCAATATCAATTTAGACAAATTGAAGAGTGCAGGCAGGGAGAAACAGGTTGATGAAACAGGGAAGTTATAGCAACTGATCTGAAAATGAGCTAACACTGAAGTCAGTGATAAAATTGTTGGTTTTAGAGATAAAAAGAGGAAGAAGCAACAGAAATGTGGGCTAGATACAGTAAGAGACTTAAGCAGCAACAGTTCAACTACTGTGACATGTAACAGTTAGGTACCCAGTCCCTGGAGTGAAATTAAAAACTGGTACTCGTACAGTTCCTGAGGAGAGTTAAGTGCTTTGAGAAGGCAATCCAAATGTTTTTGTGTTGATCAAGGAGTTCCCTCTAATTAGTCACTAAGAAATACAAGGATATCCTTGAGCTCTACTCCTGTTTTTACAAAATGCCTAATTCTGTGACAGCTGCTCATAGCGAGTGCCTAAGAGTGAAGCTTCAGTCAGACTCACTCTTCTGTTTTTCACACCAAGAAGTCTCTCTGCTTTAGTCCTTGCGTCACACCTGTAGGCGAGTGCATCCTTTCACCTGGAGTCTGGAATTCATTCCTGATAAGCAAGTAGCTGCAACTCTTCTGTAAAGGAACTGTGTGAGCCATTCACTGGCTGGATTCCTGTGGTTCTCCTTTGGTAGCCACATTTTGTTTAGTAGGCTAATGGCTAGACTCTTGTCCAGCAAATGGGAGGCTTGGGATCTAGACATTCTTCAGTCTGGGATAGTACAAACCATTGTCCTGGTTTTGAGGACAGTGTCTTAAACATCAGTCTGGAGGCTGGAAACACATGGGATCATAACTCACCCATTCCTTAATGATAGTTCACTTAAGCTGTGCAAGAAATGCAAAGTTCTTGGTGGTAAGAAGCAAGAAAATGCAACTGAATTCAACTGCAGCCTATTTCACTTGATTGAGAGAGGCTCAGCCCTGTCAATACTTATCAGAGAGAGAGAGTGAAAAACTAGGCACTACACTCTCTACTTATTGTGTGTCTTTGCTGTTAGACAAACTATAATAGCTAATGTCTTTGAAATTTGCAAGCTAAACAGTAAAGTTGCTTATTGAATGTCAGGTCCTTGGGAAAGTGTTGTGCATAAATCCAAAACTACCTCTTTTCACCTCTTCCCCGAGTACATACATACTTCTCTACATATAGCCTTTAAAAAAAAAATGAAAAAAAGAATGGAAATACAGGGAATTCAGGGTAATGTCACTGAGGGAAATTGTATTGTAGTTATAGACTAATATGCACAGAAGTGAAGGGTAGTGGAGTGATCAAATCCAAATTTGAAGATTGCATTTCAACCATCTTGAAATCCAAGAAGAGTAATTAGAGACATTGTTAAGACAAAAGGCTCAAAAGTTTAAATAAGTACAAAATTCATGACATTGTTTTCTTATTCACGAAAATGTTTTCTTATTGCTCTTCTATGTCAAATAATTAATAAAGAAAAAGTATTGATATTACCTCTTCTAAATTACTATGTTGAAAATTAGAATACATGCAAAGTGACCAACAATCATTTCTGATCCATCCGAAGAGCTTCCCACATCTAAATTTAGAGGCCTAATCCAGCTACTCTGACTCTTGAGTAATCCCACTTGTTCAGAAGTAAAGCTAGGTGTAAGGAGAATAGGATTTTGCACTTAGTCTTTCTCTTTTTGTGCCTTTTTTATATATTCAGTGGGAAGTATTTTGTTAGTGATGAAATAAATACCCTTTAAAAATACTTGTTTAAGTTCTATGAAACTAAGATAAAACTGTAAATTCCCCAAATGAGTATAATGAACTGTTTATACTGTATCTGCATTATTTGTAAAAATGAATGTATTTTATAAAAGAAGCACAGCCCAGTTCAAATCTGAAACCCCACAAATACCTCAGTGCACTGTTAATGACTCTAGTCAACATTACAGAAGTTCTCCGAGCAACCAGTCCTCCTCCAGTGACCCAGGACCCAGCGGGAGCAGCCAGTGGAGACAGCAAGTGGGATATGATGGGTATTGGTGCTTTTTATTTATTTATTTATTTTTAATTCTTGCTCTAGCTCCAATGCATCTTCTTTCGGAAGTAAAATTTATGTGGATGTTCCATATCCTAGATTTATTTGCAAAATCTGTAGCATATTTTAAGACATACAGGTTAACTAATTTTTAATGTAACATGTCTGCCAATACAATTTTAAAGCTGTACTACTTTTAACTCTTTAGGGCCAAATTTTTATTTTACAATTCAGGTAAATAACAAACCGTTCTTAGGTTTGCTTTCCCAGAAACAGGCCAGAAAACAGCTAGTAACTCAGAACTGGGATAAAATAATAATTTCCTTTTGCTTCAGTGGAAGGGTACTTGGTTAAAAAATTATCTTTTATGCTCTTCAGAGGTTTTATTTCCTCCTGTGCTTGTTCCAATAGCATCCAATCCCTAGCATCTCTCCTAAAAAAAGGAGCACTTTTTCAGAAGTCTCTTCTACATAAAAGGCTGTTGCAGTGTATAGATGGTTCTTTCACATTTCTGTTAATCTCTTGGTGCTGAAGTTTCAGAAGTTAGCTGTCTGTGTATAAAAGACCACCCCAATATACTGTCAGTTTTGTAAGAATATTATGTGAGACATCTGTTCTAATTTACTTTAAATTTATCACTTTGTTGTATAAATATAGCTGCTGAAAACACTCCTGTTATAAAATATTGAGCTATGGCAGTATCTACATAGTATAATATAAAAGCGTTCCGGACTTGCCACTTGGCTTTCAGAAGCTACTTTTCAGAAAAAATGTGAATATTAAAAACATCAGCTTGACTCCTTGTCCGTAAGGTTAATATTGCTTTGGCATGACAAACATGTTTGTGGATAAGATATTCCATGTAGCAGATATATGGGCAATATCTTGGAGACTCCTCAAGGAATTTCAGAGTACTCACTGAATTCTCTGGCAGCTAAATAGATGCTAATAATTCAAATAAAACTATAGCAATTTTTTTGACAGTAAACACATGAAAATGCATCTTGTGCCATTTTTCCAGCACAGTTATTTCCAATGGCAACCTTGGTTTTAGTGTGTTGCTTTGTTAAATTTTGAGGGTGACAGAGCACTGGAACAGGCTGCCCAGGGAGGTTGTGGAGTCTCCTTCTCTGGAGATATTCAAAGCCCGCCTGGATGAAGTCCTGTGTAGCATGCTCTAGGTGAGCCTGCCTTAGCAGGGGGGTTGGACTAGATGATCTCCTGAGGTCCCTTCCAACCCTTACGATTCTGTGATTCTGTGATTCTGTAAATAATTTAACTTTTGCCATACAATACAAAGCAATGGATCTGGTACTACCTTACCTGTTCCGAGTATAAAACCTGCAAAACTACAGAGTTACTTCATGGGGTTTAGTTCATAAAGCAGTTAAGCATGCATTACCATAGTTCTCCATTGCAAAAGCCTTTGCATATATAACTCCAAGAATGCATTTCTTAAAGCTCAGTGTCTTCTTGGCTGGTTCACACTTAAGATATAACAGCGTGCTGGTTTAAAAACTGCATGTAAATATTTCCATGCACTGTTTGGAAATGTTATGTACTTGCTTGGGGGATATGTGTGTGATGATTGTTTAAACAAAACAGTTACAAAATATTTGCTTTCAAGAGTAAAATATATTGTTGTTCATCATGTAACTAGTTTTCTAGGAAAAACCCCAAACAGCTTAATTTTCTGCTTTTGTTAAAAGGTGCCAGTCCCCTTTGCTCCATGAACACCACCAAGGTTCAGGCTCACTGGAATGTGAAGGAGGCAGAGAACGAGAGGAAACTTTGGATGGAACTAGACATTCTGGTAATAAAAACCACTGTATCTTAAAAATAAATGTTTCTGCAATTCAGTGCCTGTTAAAGTGCAGCCACCTTCTGAGGTGGAGGTTTGATACACAAAGAGCACGTAATATGACAGTGAAAGTTAGGACTGTGTACAGACATTCTAACAGAATATGGTGTGGGATATTCAGATACCTGGAACAAACTACTCCTGAACTTCAGAAAGCCTCATGAATGATGAAAAGTAGGTTGAACTTAATTTAATTATCATTGAAATATTAGATCTTAGGAAATTCTGCATAGATCTAAAACTCTGATTCCCAAGAGTGTACAGGTTTGAAACCTGATGCTAAGCAATGTGCCTTTTTCTTTTGTACAGTATACTCATCTTTTTAGCATTCAGAAATTAAAATACAATTATTTTGACAGAAGCTAAGTGGCATGCACCTTCGACCAAAGTCCTGAGCTCCTACAAAGACCGGGCTTTACAGAAAGAAGGCAGTGGAAAGGAGTCACCAAACAAACTTTCACATGTAAGTCTTTTACTTGAATGTAAAAAACAAAACAAAACCCTATCCATACATCTTAAAGATACATTTTAGTAATTTATGAAGACCGCTGTGTGTTTTGGGAGGCAAAGAGTGTGCTCACCTAGATGTGGGGTGAATTGAATATGCTTAATATGTGTTTATAAACTAAGAACTCCAAGAGGACTTGGGTCTGGGGCATTGAGGAGGTAAAACCAGTATAGCCTACACTCAGCTGTGTGTTTACAGCTTTATTTATACTGGCTTGCTTAATCTGTGAAGTATTTCATATCCTTTAGTCCTGTTTCAGCTGGCATAGAGTTAATTTTCTTCCTAGTAGCTGGCATAGTGTTGTGTTTTGGATTTAGTTCGAGCATAATGTTGATAACACCCTGATGTTTTAGTTGTTGCTGAGCAGTGCTTACACCAGTCAAGGACATTTTCAGCTTCCCCTGCTCTGCCAGGTGCATAAGAAGCTGGGAGGGGGCACAGCCAAACCAGCCAAAAGGCTATTCCATACCTTATGATGTCAGTATATAAACCGGGGGGAGTTGACTGGGGCAGCAGCAATCACTGCTTGGGGATGGGCTGGGCATTGGTCAGTGGGTGGTGAGCAATTGCATTGTGCATCACTTGGTTTGTATTTTGGTTTGGGGGGGGGCGTTGTTTTGTTTTGGGTTTTTTTGTTTGTTTGTTTTTTGGGGGTTTTTTTCCCTCTTCCTCTGCTGTCCTATTAAACTGTCTTTACCTCAACCCATGGGTTTTACTTTCTTTTCTAATTCTCTCCCCCATCCCACCATGGGGGGTGGGAGAGTGAGCAAGTGGCTGTGTGGTACTTAGTTGTCAACTGGGGTTAAACCACAACAGCTTTAAGAAAAACCCGCAAAGTATATTCACCACACCACTTGTCATGTTGTGTGAAATACCCATGTAGTATAATTATCAATAAGCACTATAAAAATGTAGTTTGTATGTCAGGAATGCTGAACAGATTTCTAGTCTACCTAGTTTAGTGGCTTGTCTTCAGTAATGGCAAAATCCTCAATGACTTAGTGACATAAAATAAACTAAGGATATGCATGATCTCTTTCTATTTTTTCGTGTGTTTGTTACACAGAAAAACCTGCTATATGTAGTAGGAATCTGTAGACTATTCGTAGACATATTGGTAAGAATGAGACCCATTTGTCATCTTATGTACATTGTTACCGTATGAGAATCTAGCTTGACACTTCTTAGACAAAGTGCTATCAAACAGAAACATGCTGTAGAATTATGCACATGAAGACAGAAATACTTGCTTTTACCTTAAGCCAAAGTTGACAGGAATCTAGAATCAGTATCTGTAACAATCAGTATTAAACAGAGCACCAATACCAAAGTTAAATGACGAGTTTGCTTAACTTCAGTCAGAGTTTTACGCTAAGCTCTCATGCTTTTAGGATGAGCTTATGTTTGTGTTTGCCTGTGTATTGGATATGTGTAGTGCAGGTGCAAAAGAACTGTATTGTACCAGGTAAGAACCAGGATTATTATATAGATAAATGATAAAAGATAAAATGAGGCTATTCTGTTGTTAGATGCTGTAAACCAAAAAAACCCAAAACAACGATCATCACCTTGTGAAGGACCTTTTAATGTTCTCTTGTGCATCCCCTTTTTGTTCAGCTCAGTTTGCCATATGACTCTCTGCCAGCCAGTGAAATTCACACTGAGACTACAGCAAATGCACAAGAACTCTGTAAGATATTTAACCATTAGAAAAAAAAAATCTACGTTGTCTTTTTATCAGTTTTAACTTGGGGGAAGGAGAATGGGTGGAATTTCACTGGCTATCTTCAAGCTCTTTTTCTTCTCCTGGAATAAAAATGATATATTTTTTTTTTTTTTTTTTTTGGGGGGGGTGGTGGGGTGGGTTTTTTTGGTTTTTCTTTTTTTAATCCTGCTCCATGATGCAATATTTAACAATTAGGGCCATGCTGAGCTTTCATACAATAATTTCTCCTGGCACAAGGAAATGCATAAAATGATCCTAAGCTATGGGCACAGTGAACTTTGAGCAGTTCAAGATGTCTGTATCAATAGCTGTTGCCCAGATTCTCTGCTGCTTGCAGGGTCAGGAAGGTGCCTATGCATGTGTGTTCAGCAACATACAGGACATCTTGGGGAAGGTTCATATACACAATACGTCTTCTGAGGTTAATTTTATGCCTTTGAGCCCATATCCATCTGTGTGTCCTGCTCCCACCCCCCCCCCCCCCCAGCCATTTCTTTCCACTTTGATTCCATTTTACATTTACAGTCTGAAGTGACATGCCTTTTCTGCAGACACCTTTCTCCAAGTCCCCCTCCTTGGAAAAACTGCTCATTGCATTTTTATCAGTTGTTCCATTGTTTTTAAGGTGACGGCCCTCTTGTAAAGGTTAGAATGAATGCAACTGTAACCCCTCCTTTATTTCTGAAATAATTTTGTCAAATTTTGTGGCCTGTTAATTTCCATATGGAATGGAAGTACCACTTCTAGAAAGGCTGCCTTGTCTAACTGCTTTACAGCAGCTATGTTTATATGCATCTACTGGGAGAGGGATCTCGTAAAAAAGTTAGTCACCCTACCCACTTACATTCTACCTAATAGAAGCCCATCTGCCCTTATTCTGGCTACTCTATCACATAGATAAGTTAATCCAACTCTCTATAAAATCTCTTTTAAAAAAAAAAACAACAAGCCAAACCACCAAAACCCTCCAACTTTATTGACTCAAATGCCTGACATAATTATTCCACTTCAATGGCCATGCTTAGCTTAGGGGGCCCCGTGACTTAAGTTACTTTCATCTGGTACACATACATTACAATTGGCTTCAGTTTAACTAGCCACACATCCAACTGGATTGGATCCAATAAGATGCATATTTCTTCCACACTGAGAAAAAGCCAAGGATAATTCAGTCTTTGGTGTTTTTCAGACTTGCAGTTGAACTTGTTTACACAAATAATTACCAATGTTTCCAGCTTTAACAAATGCTCATTTTAACTGTTCAGAAATGCAATTTTATGGTTGTTAAGCAGGTCCTATAATCAGAAAATCCAAGTGTGATATTAAGATTTGCCATAGAAGATGGAACTAGACCCTTTTTATTTGCAGTGGCATCAACCTTTAATGTGCCTAGCCAGTTGGGCAATTCATATCATAGAAACTGGTGGTATAATTAGCTCTTTCCATACTTTGCAGTTATATTATAGCATACCATAAAAAAAGAATAAAATGGCCTTTGAATGGCACAAATTCACGAATTTATATGAAAATAAATATTTTATTATTTAACTGAAGAGGGGTCTTTTTTGTTTTGTTTTGTTTTGTTTTTTCTTGTTGTGAAGATTGGCGACAAAAGCTGTTCAAGCCACTCAAGCAGCAACACCCTATCCAGTAATACATCCAGCAACAGTGATGAAAAACACTTTGGTTCTGGAGATCTGATGGATCCTGAGCTGCTTGGATTAACATATATAAAGGGGGCTTCTACTGACAGTGGAATTGATACAGCTCCCTGCATGCCTGCTCCTCTTCTGGCCCCCTTGCACCTTGCTGGCAGCAGGTCCGGAGTGCATTGTCGTACTGAGCAGTGGACCGAGTCTTCTGAAACTGCTGTGCCAGATGATGATCCAGCTAAAATCTATGCTGTTCATAGCTATGCCTCTGCTATTTCTACCAGTCGTACCGCCGAAGGCAGTATGGGAGACCTAAGTGAAATCTCCTCTCATTCCAGGTACGTGTTACTTACAAATTAGGTATTATGGATTAACATACAGAGAACTCTTTTTCATTGTTATTATTCTGTTTAACTTTCTTTGAAAGTGCACTTAACTGATTTTGTTGTTGTTCTTGTATTTAAATGCCTGTATGAGAAATTTTCAGGCAATTTTTGATAAGCCTGCCTAAAAAGCATAGCCAGCCCTACTCGCAGATCTGATGGAGACTTTATATGTGACCTTGTGCACATTGCTTAGGTTTTTAAAGTTGGGAAACACCCCTGATTAAAAGGGAAGTCTGCACTAGAATTTATTTCATATACTTTTTTTTTTTAGTACAGTGCAACAAATTACCTGGGAGTTAATGCTGAGGGAAATCAGAGAGAAGATTGCAACGGCCAATCTTTACATGTATTGATGGACAATTTTTACACATAGTGAAACTGCATTGCATAGCATCCCCTCTAATTTACATTATTGTGATGTATGCTTTACAATTTTGTTTGTTGAACTGAATTTCTGATTGATTTTCAGTTCTTTTTTTTGTTACCAATGGAATGTGTGCATGGTACATCTGTTGTAAAGCAAACTTTGAAAGCACGCTTTTACAGCTGGTTGCCTTTATCTCCAAATTCCCATTTTATGGTGACTTTGAAGTTGAAACTTTGGTCTATGTGTTATGGTTTTTACTCTGTAAAGGATGGAAGGAAATTGTTCTTCTTTCCCTCTGATTTTTCTGTTTTCAATGTCAATCAGTACAGGAAAATAACCAAGTTAATATCCTGTATCCTCATTTCTTCATATGCCTGATGTGAGTGAATTAGTCTTGTATACTTACTCTGACTTCTAGATTTTTTTTTCACAAGTTATAGAAGATCCTATAGACTATTGTATAGACTATTATGAAAACCAGGCAAATGCTTTCACATTAAGCTTTCACTACCCCGTGATAATATAGAAGCTCCAGATTTACCCTACTCTGTGTGTGTTGAGATTTAATTTTATACATCGAGACATCTAAAGTGCTAGAAATAAGCTCCATGCTTCTAGGACTTCATTATTATGAGCTAAAATAGATTTCTAATGGCTAGAATATATATTCTCGGCACCTGCGTGGCAGCTGTCGTATTTAAAGTGCCAGGCAGCCATTAAGTAAGGTGCTGCTCACTTCTGTGGAATAAACATTTTATGGATCAATTAAACATTAAAAAAACAAACAAAAAACCAAACAAACACAGCATATAGATTTTAAGTGATTTACCCAGGCATTTCTAAAGTAGTAATTACTGTTGAGATCACGACTCATGTTAGGATTGCCCAATTCCACTTTGGCAATAGCAATGTTTTCAAATTATCACCTTCTGATTTGTGTTCCAAATGTTTTTGCTATAGGAAAATGTCAGACTTTCAACTGTTTTATTTAAACTTTGCTTAAATGTCCTTCAAATTATGTTGGACTGCTAAATAATTTTGCAGTTGGATTTAAAAGCTGGCATCACCTATACAGCACCCACAGGCATACATTATTAAAAAAAATTTCATTTTACAAGTGTAACACTGATGTGTTCTGAAAGACATAAGTAAGTTGAGCAAATGTATAAGCATGTGGTATCTACTACTGAATCCTATATATACTTTCCAACAGGTCAGACGCTAAGTTTGTATTTCTTTGTAATCTGTAACAATTAAATTCTAACACTGTTGAGGCATTCATTCCTAATTTTTTAATGAATGTTAAATAGTAAACTTATTCTGTTGTATTCTGTTTACTGAATAAAGTGCAATGCACAGGAAGGATGTTGGTCAGTTGAAAGATCCTGGCCCAATTCTCTATCATCATCAGATAAAGAACCCCCTGAAAAAACTTAATGCTACAGTGTCTGAGTAAGATTTACAGAATTAAACCCACTGTGTGAAACAGTATCTCTAAACTATTAGACTGACTTGAGCTATGCACAACATTGACTCACAGTTCTGTTATTAATGGTTTTATCTCTCCTATTTTATATTAATTATGCACATAAATGATCAAATACCTTCATGTTACATAGTTGAAACAGCTTAGCTTTACTGCCTTTAGTATTGCTTTGTTTCTTACATAGACCATCTTTTGGATCCTAAAAACATACGCCACTGTTCCAACCATTGCATTGAACTCATTATCTAAACTCAGGCTTTTATAGGTATTTTATTTCTTTACTTCAAAAAATATCCCTTATTTAAAAAGCTACAGAATGAGGTTGGATGCCAAATTTTTCTTAAATTTAATTACAAATAGAAGTTTAAAGTCCTCCATATAATGTCCTTGCTGTTGATCTGATATGTGTTTTACATTGTACTTCAATGTTTGTGTCATCTTTAGATTTCAGTTTTTCATAACTGAACTATTTTCTTCACCACATCTTTACATCATTTTTTTGCATATTTGCAAGGATAGCAAGCAAAAAAAGGCAAAAAAAGCTTTTAACATCACCTGCATTATTTTTCTCCCCCAAAACCTCATAAACTTGTTTGTAATTCTTGGGGTGGAGGGGGGAAGAGGGAGGAGAGGAGGGAAAATAAATTAAGTTTAAGATTAAAAGCACGTACTAACTGTCATCATAATTATTAATCTATTGCCATAGTGATTCAACTTTCTTCCACACTAGGCATTTTAATTTGACCTAATAACATCTGTGTATGTACAGTTCTTGTATTTGACTCAGCATGGGCAGCCAAGTAGACATGGCTGTTACGCTTTCAGCAACACCTTCTGGTCTTCTCTGAATTAATCCAATGCTCTTGGGATTAGATTAAAAGATAGCACTCTGGTATTCGTAAACCAACAATGAAAGTTAGGAGCTGCTGTTTCAGGTTCCAGCCTCTGATTTTAGGCAAGGCACTTGGTTTATGGATGCTTTGGTTACTTCACCTGCAAGATGAAAAGAAGAAATTTATTCTTCAAGGAAGAATGTTTGCTTGAGTTCATTTTAAATCATTTTGAGAGTCTTCAGTACAAGGTTTCATTAGTCCCTAGTAGTGCTATTATTCATAATAAAAGAGGCTATTAAAATTATCCAGAGGACTGGTTTTGTTGAACTGAAATTTACTTCTGTTAATATTAAATTCTCAACGGTACTGGTTGAAAGACACAGTTTAAACTGGCATGGACTGGCAAAATTAACATGAAGTGGAAAGGCACAGAAGTTTTATTATTAGAGAAATATTTGGGGTAATTCCCTATGTAGTTCTTGATGTAAACCATTAATAATGTATGCGTACATATTTATTTAAAATTGCATGCACAAATTCTATATATGTCTTGAATTTAGTCTTTTAATTTTAATTCATATCAATCTGCATTAGTGTTTCAGCAAGTTGAATTACATACTTAACTTGTGATAGAAACTCATCACAATTCTGTTCTCAAAGTGCTTTAATGTATACGCTGCTGGTCTGTAGAAAATGACTGCAGCAATATTGCTGCCTTGATTCTAACGTTGAGAAAAACTTAACATTAAGAATCACAGCTGCATGCCAGGCAAAGCATTTCTGATTTGTTCTTGTATAGCAGATTTCATTTTTGCTTTTGTGTGTTTTCTTTACTTTTTCAGTGGGTCACATCATTCAGGAAGCCCATCAACACATTGCTCTAAAAAGAGTGGCTCCCTGGATACCTCCAAAGTCTATATAGTGTCACAGAATAGCAGTCAGCAGATTTCTGGGTCAGTTTCAAAACCGTACCACAGACAAGGAGCAGTGAGTAAATATGTCATTGGGTGGAAAAAATCAGAAGGAAGTCCTACACCTGAAGAATCTGAAGTTGCTGAATGCCATGAGTAAGAACTCTGTTTAACTTTCTTGGGGGGAGAAGAGTAATGAAAATAAATTCTAAAATGGGATAGAGTGATGAAAAATTACAAATTCCATTTAGCTTTTAAAAGTTTGGGGTTTTTTTTCCTGTATCTTTATGTATCAGAGGTACAGCCAAAAAAAGAAGAAAAGTCAGTAACTGCAGGATACTGTTTTCTCCTCTGTTCTATCCAGCTGCATCTTTTTCACATGTGTCAAATAAAGCAAGCTGACGGAAATTTCTGCGAGAATGTGTAGGCAAAATTGTATGGCTATGTCAGACATTCTGAATTTCCATTTTGCATCTCTAGGAAACAATTGGGAAGGTAAAATTTTATTAAGGTCTTAAAGACCTTTTCTAGAAATCTCCAGGAATTTTAATTAGTTGGAAGAAGCTTACTTCCTGACATTTCTGTATTAAACCTTACTACCCTGTTGCCTGTTACATCAGCTAATACATTACAGATGAGAGAGATGAACATAAACTTATTGGTGATCTATGGTAGATAATTCTAAAAAATTAATGCCAGTTGGGGGTATTTTGGTGTTTTTGTGGTATCTTTTTCTGACTTTTTTTTTAATGAACAGGTACAAACTGGGGGTTAGGACTCCACGAGAAATAGATTAAGTGTGGATATATCTGACCCTCTCTTCACAAGACTGCACAAAACGTGCAGGCTCCAATAAACGTACACATTTTTCTAGCAAGTGACATTTAGGCAAAAATATTTAGAGCAGTTCTAACAAACAGCTGTATGTACAGCTGAACACAGGAATAGCTTAAGAGAAATGTGTTCTTCTTAGGCAGAAGAAAAGGGCTTGCACTCAAAGGAAAAGATGCAGTATCTCAAATACAGATAGAGATGATACTGTCCCAGTGCTGCAGCAGTAATAAGTAATTTTTGAATCTGCTGGTTTAAAACTAACCTTTAAATTCCACTTATCTTCAAAATCATCTTCTCAAACTACCTCCTTGCTTGCTTTTTGTGCATAAGCTATTCAGTTCTATCTTTCAGTAAATCATAGTCAGCCCTATATATCTTGATAAATTGACAAGATGACATGCAGTACTTGATTTTCAAATGTTTAATATGGGATTACTCTAATGGGAATGGGTTATTTGAATCTAGTATCTCATATTGCATATATATGCGTATTTATGGAAAGATTCCTGTTTAAAAATATAAGCTAGAATATATGTGCTATGAAATACAAGTATGCATTTAAGCTCTTAAATTCCTAATTTTCAAAAGTAGATATTACTACCTTTCTCTCCTGGTTGTGTTTCTTTGTGTTATTGTACTGGTGATTTCATTTTTTTGCCACCAGTGTTGTAACTGCTTAAATTGTTCAGTTGTTAGTAGTATTTGCACTTAAAAAGTGGTAACTTCATTGATTCCCACAAGTTTTTGCATTTTGAAGTTGATGAACTCCTGAAACAATTTCTCTTTATTTTGAAAGGAACCCTTAAAACAATATTGCATAATGAATCATGGTATTTAGACTGAAACCAGAGCAATTTAAAAAGGTATCTTCAAGAGCTAGTTCTATTTAAGAAATACTAATTTAATATGGCAGCATTTCATATATCAGAAAATCTTTTCAGATTTTTCCATGTTGTACAGCATGGCTTCACCTCTTTCTTTCAAGGAAAGCTTTGTATACATCACAGAGAGGAAATACCTCTCTGAGGATAATATGTTGAAATAAAATAACATCTCTAATTAGCAATGATGATGAAAATCAGGTCAATTGCTGAATGTTGTGCCACTATAGGATGTAATTCACTGAGAATTACACTTTGCCATAGCAAAGCTTGTTTCCTCTCTGCTGAAGTCATAGTCACGGATTATACTGCACTTGGCAGTAAGTAATGGCTTCAAATACATGTTCTGTGGGATTGTGAATCTCTAGTTCGTTCAACTGCATTTCCAGAGTAAACCTGTTAAAATCCTCTCTCTCCTTTATCAGTGGAAGGAAGCTGAAAGATAATAATTCAGTTTGACAGTCTTTTGTTGACTGTAAATACATTTTTATATGCTGGTAATTAAGTAAGACAGCTGTTTTATTTATCTAAAGGTCTTAATGAAACTGCTGATAATAAAATACACTTGGCACATGGCACAATCGATTACCAATACACTTCAAACATTGCCATTGATGACCATAGTAATGTGATCTAATATAATAAAATATAATAATAATGTGATATATGTAATATAATAGTAAAAGTGAAGCTCGATGCCATATCACACTATAAAATACTGACTTTCTTATTTGCTAAGGAAGTAAAAGTTAAAATATTTTGTGATGAGCTATTGGAAAGGTTGATATAAATACAGCTTTAACAATAGAGAAGCATGGTGTGTAAAAAAGAAAGAGGCAAGCTAGGGGAAACAAGCATTATGCTTTTTTAAATTGTACTTTAGAATCCCTAGTATTGATTTTTCAGTGGTTCAAGAATTTCATCTTGGACCCACAAACAGTTTCATAGATATAAAATGATGGAAAAAAATGTTGTAAATAAGAGTATGCTGTGTTAGGAGAGAATTCTAAAAATTTTTACTTTGTGGCAGAACATGAATGCAGTCTTTCTAATCCAAGAGCACTATTGCTTCTCTTGCTAAAAACACCAATTGTCTCAACAGAGTGTATGATGATATCGATGCTGTGTCTGCATCAAGTCCACTGCAGACTTCTGTGAGGAATGCCATTGCTGAAAGCCAGCAAGTCTTGTCCAAAGAAGATTTTCTGAAGTTGATGCTGCCAGACAACCTCGCTATGGAGGAGGGGAGAAGAAAGGTTAGCTACTTTCTTCGGCTCTGTGTATCTCAGACAGTTACCTTAGAAATTAATTTCTATTACACCCAAAATTGCTATAGAGAGGGTGATACCGTGGGGATGCTATAAATACTGACCATAAGTCCCAAAATACAATTTCCCACAATATGAAAATGATACCTAGTTTGATGATTATGTATGAAACACAGTATTTGTTTAAGTATGTCTTTGCTTAGCTTGAGCGGAGACAGGTGCAGGTTGAGCAATTTAATTATAATTTCAAAGATTAAAAGTAACACTTTCAAGGTTGGATGCCTAAACTTATACACCTCATACGATATTAAGGCACATGAATAAAAGTAGCCTCTGCCCTGTGATGTTCAGTACCAACAATTGTGTTTGAAGTCTGAATCACAATTTCATGTAGGTGTCAGTGGCAACTGCTCGAAAAGCGTAATTGTCAGAGCTAGTGGAGAGCATACATCTAATCTTTATAGTATGAAGACAGTCAGTAATATTTAAAAGTTCACAAAAAGTGGATAGAGAACTTAAAATTTACTACTCCTCAAAGTATACGTGATTCTGAATTCTGTGCTTAACGTGGAATAAAGCACAAAGCAATTAAATAACTTGAGATAATTGTCACACTTTGATATTAACCCAATGCTCTCTTAACCCACTGTGTTTATACAATGTGCTAAATAGCATAATCATCATATCTGAACAAAAGTAACACATGGGAATCCTCTAAGTGCAGAGCTGAATTTAAAATTCAGATCATATATATCTTTTAATGTGTAGCATGTTAAGTATACATTATATGTGTTTGAATTCTCATGAATAATGTCCTAGAGGTTTTTATGATTTATGATTGATACAGTAATTGGTTTTCTGTGACAATTTCAAGAGTTGCCAATATTTCTGGCTACCTAAATAAGAAACAACAAGGAGTCGAGGAGGTGTGGCCATCCTGAGATTAATTACTGCTGTCCCCTTCCCTTCCCAAGACATCCAAACAAAAGCTCACTAAATGAGAGAGACTGTAGGCCCTGTCTCGGAGGAGCTCCCCAGCCATAGGACCCAACAGCATCCAGGCTTTGATTGTGCCTTCATAGTGGTAACTTAGTAAGTTGAGTCAGTTGTCTTTGACAGCGAAGCCAGAAAGGAATTTTCTGAACATGTAAGATTCTACAGAATCAAATCACATTTTTTGTTTGATTTGGGTTTACCTTCTTCATAGATCAGAGAATAATGAGCCCTCTAGGTAATATTTAGTTTTTGTCGCACCCTGAAAGGAAAGTCTGTAAAGCTCCAACATTAACAT
This sequence comes from Egretta garzetta, assembly GCF_000687185.1. Classification (NCBI taxonomy): domain Eukaryota; kingdom Metazoa; phylum Chordata; class Aves; order Pelecaniformes; family Ardeidae; genus Egretta; species Egretta garzetta. Next base: position 2,257,795 of record NW_009260484.1, read on the forward strand.
TCACATGTTTGGATAGCTAGTGAACAGCATTTATATATAGAAGATGCAGTATAAGGTTGAGGAAGCAGCCAAGAATTGCAGCAGGTTGCTTGCTGGCAATCTTAAGTGCAGGAAAGAGGATCGGAGACTGTTCAGTTCAGAGGGTGAAGGCTTTTAGTCCTTTGCCCAATGTGGTCCCTAATTAGGCTCAATGTCTTTCGATGTTCTTTAACCACTGCTCAGTGAAGGATGTCCTCTATCCATTCATTTAGGGATGCTGCTTATGTCTATTGTTGTGATCATTTTACGTATGTGTTGTTATAAGGTTTTGGATGATGTTTATTACCATGGTCCATATCTGTTTCGGGCAAATCTCTAGAACCAATGTATTATTTTGGTGCTTTCGTAGGTTACAATATGAATATCTCCCTCAGTTTTCTCTGGGACACAGTTAAGCATTCCAACGATTGAGCATGTTCTGTGTGGTCATCAAGTTAGATGCTTTCCTGAGCCAGTGCTGTGAAGTATATTTAAGTATTTTGTAAAGACGTGCCTTTGGCATGATTGAGTGCTTCTGTATATGCCTTTTAGAAGTATCCATCAGTGAGCAAGTTTTATCAGAAATATAACAATGTAGATATCGTTAGTTCTATGCTTTATTCACTGGTTTAAAAAGCTACTGCTCTTAAGCATACATTCTGCATAAGGAGTGTGCAACTCATAATTAATTACAAAGAAAATGGGGCAGGACATTAAATTGTTATATGCAGGACAAACCAGTCAAAGTAATTAACTGACAGTTAAAATTATTAGCTGACATTTGTAGATGTGAAGAATAACTGGATTTGCAGGACTGAAGAATGACTTATGAAGTGGAATGGCCCAGCTTTACAATACAATAACATCTTGTTTTACTGTAGATATTTGGGTGGGGGTTTAAGTAACTTTTTGAAATGCATAAACAGTTTTTGCTGAACTCTATTATCCTCTTTTCTAAGCCTGTTTCATGATATCTGGAGAGATGCAGTGTCTGAAGTCACTTTTATCATCCAATGAATTATATTGCACCATATATCAATTCAGAATGTTTAACATTAAAGGGTAGTCATTTCAAATTAAAATCAAACAGTTCTATGTATAGTCTTGAATAAATGTTGCCAGAGTTAGTAACTTTATATATATTTCTGGAAAACATTGCTGTCATGAGGCTATGGAGGTTTCATTTAACACTTCAGAATTAATAAAACTATACAGTATCTGATAAATTCATGGTGATATGTTCCAAAATATCAAGAGGAAGTATGAAAATCCAGTTCAGTAACTTTTTTGAGGCCCCAGTAGATCTGATACGGTGGAACAAATCTCTGATCTTCTGTATTAGCTCAAGAATTCCAGAATGCCTGCCCAGAAAAATACTCCCAAGAACTGATGATGGGATACGATTGTGTGAATTATTTTAACCAGTAATACACGTTCTTATATCTTCATATTTTGATGTTTAGTTTTCATTTTATGGAAACCTTTCTCCACGGAGGACACTTTACCGTACCCTATCTGATGAGAGTATATGTAGCAATCGAAGAGGATCTTCATATGCTAGCTCTCGAAGTTCAATGCTAGACCAGGCCTTGCCAAATGACATCTTATTCAGCACTACTCCACCCTACCACAGCACGTTGCCTCCCAGAATGAGCCTGACTCCCGGAATGGGAAATCTGAGAAGTAAGTGATTGTTGCTGTCATTGCTGAGTTTGGAATATTTGTAATAAACTCAAACAAATTACCAAATATTAAGTTAGATTTTACTTTTAAGGTGAAATTGTGAAATGTCAAATATCTGGATTCTGGATATCCTAGTAAAAGCCTATTCGGTCAGCAGTACATGCTTATGCTTGCCTTTGTGATCAATTCAGATTTATCATGTTTGGAGATAGCATTCACTTACCAAAAAATTTTCATGAGACCTAATGATAGGCAACAAATATTCATCTGAATATATTTCTTGTTATCATTTTATTTTCCAGTGGTGACCTAATTAAGCCAAGCTGGCCTGCTTTATTTCAATATTTTTTATTTGTTTATTTTTTGTGTGCATTCAAATTACTGAAATATTCATGAATTATTCAAAACAATAACTAAATGGGACAGCTTCTACTTAGATGATCGTTTTGGTAACATCTTAAAAGGAAATGTGCAAGAGTTGTTTTTGTCATCTCCAATTTCAAAACTGAATTTGCTGATACTTTTTTTTAAGATGTTAGTAAAACCTTTCCAAATAACACATCATTTTTAATGGCAGGAAAAGAGTAGTCTGGGGTGCTAACTTAAAACTATTTTATGAAGGGTTGTCTTTACTCCTGAGGTCTTCATAAGCAAGATCTTTATTATGCTTATCTTGCAAAGATTCCAATATGGAATGATGAATTAGAAAGTTTGTAGGAATTTTGAGGAAAAAAAATTGAATGAAAATTATGAAAATTTAAAAAAAAAAAAGAAATTGTGAAAAATATGTATATTTACATACCACAGCCCAAATCTGCACAGCCAGATACATATATTTAGGCTACATATCCATATTTATCTATTTAATAAGAATGAATTGCTTTTTAAAAAATGCTAAAACTCTTCCCTTCTCAATTATTTTAGGCTAACCTATAGGGGACACCAAATCTAGAAAAAAAAAAAAAAAAAAAGGCATTGTTAATTAGCTACTTTAATATTGCATCACAGCTGCTGACCGCAATTTAAAAAAATAGTAGAGCAATTGTGGACTCTGAAGTCCATAGTTAAGAAGCCGTGGGTGGATTTTTTGGAAGTATTAAGGACTTTTGTAGGTGTATGTCCAGAGAGAATGCAGACAGATGACTTAAAAGAAGTAGTAATAAAAAGGGCTCTGTCATTCATCCTTCAGGAACTAGCAGTCACTTGCTAACTTTCCCAAGTAATCCTTATCGACAAAACACTTCCCTAGTTATAGTGGCCTCAGCTATGAGACTGAGGTTTAGTCACTAACCACTGGTTAATTTTAAACTGGTATTGCAAACAAATGCTAAATTCCTGCTTCAGATGGGAACGCATGCTGGGTGTACCTTTGGCCATTCTAAAAATATTCTTCTATCAGGTTGAAACTCTTTACTATATATTCAATCTTAAAAGATCCTTTGTTTTTACTGATAGAGAATGAAAACCCATTCTGTTGCATTTGAGACTGATTCAGTAGACTTTGTAGTCTATGAAGGAGCTATGTATATAATCAGGCATCTTGACTGTATTTTTTTTCTTTTACTATGTTAGGCCTGTGTTTTTAGAACCATTTCTTGTAAAGGTAAATGTGCAACGGGATCAAACTTTCAACATGCTTTTATTTTGGAGGTTGACACAAGGCAATTAATGGTGTACACTCAAGCTGTGTACTGCTCCTCCAGCAGTGAAATTTTAGTGTTTTGTGTATTAGTTCTGCCTTAAACGCCTTATTTTCCATTCTTGCTGCTTCTTAGATACAAAAAGTTATTTATACACACAGCTGGGGAAAAAACATGAAACTAGTATCCTGTCAGTCAAAATGAAGCTGACTCTTGATATCCAAGGTAGTTCATGTATTTTCATATACAACCTCTATTTTCTGCTTCTGGTTTTGTATTATAAAAGTGCCTTTCAATGCCAGCAATATAGGATCTTTTATGATGGCTGTTTCAAGGAAGATTTAATTGTTTATCTGTAATTACACTCTGAAAACAAACACATTGTGACTTGCCCACCTTTGTTTTCAAAATAACCTTAGTTGGTATGTCCAGATAAGAAGCTAACTTGGGCTCTTGTTAGGAAGGGTTTTGTAACCAGTGGATAGCAGGTATTTACATTCTACAGCAGCGGTGATGTGAGAGTTTTCTTTTTTTTTATAATTTTAGCTTGAGGTTGTAGTTTCAGATATCAGGATTCTTAACTGTCATAGTAATGTCTTTTGTAAAATACGTACGTTTGTGATCTTAAAACATATTAATTTTCCTGATATTTACTGTTTACAGAAATCAGTGGAAATAGTGTGGTTTTGGCTGGAATTCATTTTAGAAAGACATGTTCTTGCATGTTATTACCCAGCATGTGGTACGTGAAACATTGTGGCAGCACCAAGTCTCGTGAGATCCCTCTAGCAAGGGAAAGGGGGTGATTAATAGGTAAGCAAGGCAGCACCAAAACCAAAGCATTATAGGCAACCCGAAGGGTTTCAGTTTACTGGGAAATCAGAATTATCAGACAGAACAACTATGCAAATACAGAAACAGAAACTTCAACTGTGTGCAGTGTTGACTGTGGGAAGGAGATCAGAAAATGAAGCTATAGGATTTTTTTCATTGTTGTATCACTGGGGAAAGTGAAGAGAAAGAGGAGTTTCTTTCAGTAAAGTCTGAAATGCAAGCTCTGACAGTTGAATGCTGTTGCTTGCACACAGTACACAAATGTAGAAAGATTTATTTCATTTTATCTTATTTTTAACTTAAACCATAAAGCAGAACTCATGTAGCTCAGAACTCCGGAATTTTACCTTAGGGACATTAAAGATTCCCTAACTGAGACAGTGCTGTTCACGTTGAGTGGTTCTAGCATGCCATACATGGTTGCAAGTACAAATCTATCCCTGTCTCGCAAATTCATGGCAGCTGAACTAGCAAGGAAAGAATGAAAACAATGAGAACCACTGATACAGAACTAGTGTACTAACGCAAGTCAGAAACCCCGGAAGACAGATGGAGGCAGTCTGACTGACACTGCAGGCGCCATGGCCCACTCCTATTATGAAGCACAAAAAGAAAGGCCAAAGAAAGGTGCCCTAAGTGATACATTGGCACGGCATTCCGGTGCTGCCATGAAAGGAGCAAGGTGCAGGATACTTGCAGTGAAGAGAGTCATAAGGAAGGGAATATTTTGCAGTGGCAGGCTAACAAATTCTGAAAATTCTCAGATTATACATGCCATAGGGAAAAGGCTGCCAGAAGTGCAGCTGATATATCTGCAATGATGTTGTTAGATGGAAGTCTATCTTAAAATTGGCTTACTACCAGTGTTAGCTTCAATCTAAAACTAGCCTCATTGATAAGAAGCAGTATTAAAATGGAAGAACATCACTGTGTACTGATGATGTACAACATGAACAATTTGGAAATCAGTTTTTCAGTAAGCAAATAAAGGTTGTTGATTAAATACTTTACGCAACCAAAGGAGTATGTTTGTTGTCTGGTACAGACTCTCACACAGTGAATAATCCACCATACCAGAACATGACATGATTTTCAATAACAAAAGGGAAGGGAACAGTAGTTACTGGGAGCACGTTTCTGCTATTCTAACAGTAACATGAGCATATGTCCACGAGAAAGTCTACTAACAGGCTGGCATCTTTGAAGGGAGACTTCGGGCAACCCTAGGTAATACTGAAGAAGGGAAGGGTTTGGCAGGCAGAAGCTGTTGTTTAAGAGGACCACAGAGGTATAATCGGTGGTTGCAGGAAAGAAAAACAGGGCAGTGGGATTTATGTCTGCCTATGATTTGACATGTTCCTTCGGCTGCAGCATCTTTTGAGATTATCTCCTTGTTAAATGACATGTCGAGTGTGAGCACAGTAAGTGAGGAGTACTGAGCAGATATTTTTTTCATGATCTACAGTTTCTACATAAAAGTAGCAGTTCCAACTGAAGCAGGATACTTGTCTTGAAAGTAGAAAAGGTTAAGTCAGGTGAATCTTTCTTCTTTCTGTATAACTAGTTACTCGGTGAATACAGAGGTATGTGGGACCGATGACAGTCAATTTGAGGAGCTCTGTTGGAAACTGAACTGACCATACAATTTTGGTGAAAATAAGGACTCTTCAAAATGCTTTATACTTTTATGTATCAATAATAAAAAGAAAGAAAATTCCTAAGTGTAGGAAGAGAGTGACATGATTGGAAGAACCAGAAACCACAAAATGAATTATTTTGTGCCAAAAGGAGTACAGCAAATAAAATAATCTTTAAAACTGAAACATAACACATTGTTTCCTCAAAGAAAATAAGGGGTAAGTCTGTGTTGCTTCAAAATCACTCTTGTGGGCAATGAAGATAGCAGCCCTATGAGATTAGGCATGTCCTCCTGGACACGCAGAGGTGAGCACGCTCAAGCATAACTTGCTACCTTTGCACAAATCAAAGAGGAAGACCACCAGCAGCCTGCAGTTGCTTAATGTGGCAGTCATACAGAGAAAAAGTGGAGGTAACAGCGAGGTAAGAGGAGCAGGGAGGAAATGCAAATACAGGAGGCTAGAAATAATTCATCTCACCCAGAGCACTCCTGAAATACAAACAATATTCTCTGAAATTCAAAAGCACAGAGAGACCTACATCATTAGAGTTCCTCTTTCTTTTTTGCTTTTTTTTTTCTTTTATTTCCCCTTTCCCCCTGCCCCCATTGCACATGAACACATAATTTATATCTTGAAAACGAATTATTCTGTGCTGGCATACTCATGCCTGTTCAGTTATTCTGCTTATAATTTCAGCCATCAGCATGAGCAGTTGCATTTTCAGAGCTATCAATATTCAAATCTCTGCTCTGGCAGGCTTTCTGCAGTTGAGTTGCTCTGTCAGGTCTTATGCAGGACAGAATAGGATCCACCCTCAGGTGAACTGAGCTTCTCACAAAGACAATGCATAATGAAGGATGACTACTGGTGAATACTACTCACTCCTACGCTTTAATTTGGAAAGCCAGCAGAATCTCACTGGGAACAGGCATCTTCCTGACAGGTTTCTCAATCAGCCTCTGTAGGCTGATCACACAAAAGCAAGGGCTGTCCCTTAGGGCCTGCCTGCTGGTCTAGAACCAAAAGCTGGCTTGCCAGCCTTTCAAATGAGGCATTCTGCCTATTTTCCACAACAGGGGTGTATAAAACTTTTGTACTTGCGTAAATAAGGTTCTTACAATTCCCACCTCATATCCAAAAGTTCAGAGACTGCTCCGAGGTTGAGCTTCCAATGTATTTGCACCCCAAAGTAGCCTTAAGGTAAGATTTTATGTACGTTTATCAGGAACTGAAAATAAAATCTTAGTACGGAAGTATTGATAGACTATATTTGTATATTACATTTTCCATTTCATGTAACATCCATTTATGCACACTCAGAGTGGGTATTGAGAAAGGTATTTCTACAGAGGTTTGTCTAGCCACTGCCAGTTATAAGATAACAATGCCGCATCTTTCATGTAAGTTGTAGAACAAGCTAAATCCACAGTAAACAGGCTTTCTACCTCTTCTGCATTGTTTTTGCTTTGTGGGACTCCTAATTCTTCACTTTCCTGTTCCTGAGTTTATTTATTTTTTTTTTTTAAATGAGCTTTCTGCAAAGAATATGATACACTCTAATCATTGCTCCATGCACTAGAATGTTCTGTAACAGGCCACTGCTTTTGAATTTTTAGGTCAGAAATCTTTAATGCAAATGGACGTTGGTATTCTTTTTCATTGCTATCAGGACAATGACAACATGCCATTTTCCTAAACAATAATATATCTTCTACTTGTATGCGTGCATTTTTTCCTTAATTGATTTTTGCATTTGCTGTTCTTCTGGAAAAAAATTTCCTCATAAACATTATAGTCTGAATCACTGGAGTAACTAGATGGAAATTTCCTTCTTTAATATTTGAGGAAAAATTATTATTTTGAACTTTTTATTTAACAGAAGTAGATACATCTAAAGCAAAATTTCTTTTTTCCTGGCTATAGTATGTAATAAAAGTACAATATTATATCACTAGCTTTATGTTAAGAAGAAATGTGATTATAAAGAATGTATTTGGTTTATGTTCAGTTTTAAGAACCTCTGTGTACCTGTTCAGCAGTATTCATTTTAATGTGTTCACATTGATCAGAGTGAAGATTGCTATAGGTAGATAGGAAAATGTAAAACTATAAGACAATTATGAAAATTGGCATCTCCTCTACTGAGGTGTGTGTTCCTGGTACCTTTCTAAAAGACTGCATAACTGAAAGCTGTGTTTGAACTAACTTTATAGCGTATACATTTTAATTAATATACAAGCTAGCTTCAGTATACAGCTTACTCTGGAGCTTAGAGATCGGCACACAAGTCTTACGTCCTCAGATATACAGCTATAAATATGAAACTAATAGGGTAGTATTTTCAATGTGAAAGTGAGTTTTGGATATGGGCTAGAATTTACAAATGTATTAAAAGAAAAGCAGGTGATATTTTTTAAATTGCTTCTGGAGCGGAAATACTTAACTTTCAGAATAAAACTCTGCATGTAAGTATCTCATATCTTGTTTTGCAGCCTTCTTAAGAATATAACTTTGCGTATCCAGCAACTTTTCTGCTCAGTGCTCAGGTTTAATATGGTATGCTTTAAGAACGGATGCTGCCTACTCACACAGCATTCATGTGAAAACGTGAAGAACACATTATGTGCAAAGTGGCACAAAAAAACCTTTAGAAACCCTTCCCATCTTATTCTGCTGAAGTTTAAAAATTGTTCCACCCATACTGAGTATTGAACAGGAAAAGACAGAAACAAGAAATGAAGATAAGCACTCTTTGCTTACACATTTTTTACAGTTCATTATAATAGCTTCAAAATTAATTGTACATCATTGTTATAGGAGGACTAATTATTGTGTTTATTGTTTAGATGAATTCTGGTTCTCAGATGGGTCCTTATCTGATAAAGCCAAATTCAATGATCCTGGCCTGATGCCCCTGCCAGACACTGCCACAGGGCTAGACTGGTCCCACCTGGTAGATGCTGCACGAGCGTTTGAAGGTAACAGGAAAATTTGAATCAAGATCAATGTTCAGTACACGAACTTTTTTTTTTTTTTAAATATATATTGTATAGCCACGTTTCGAATTACAAAAATTCAGTGTTTGCCTCTGTAGCCCTTTAGTTCTCTTGGCAGTATCACTTCTCATTGTGGAAGATTGTCACTGAAAATTTGGGGTATTCATGATACTTTCATTATCTATCTTAGATACAATTCATCCACTTAGGGGCCTAAGTTCCTTCTGTAATCAATTGCAAAGATGAGGTGCTTCGAAGGAGAGATTCAAAGCATTTAAGTTAGATGTTTAAAATGAAACAGGGAGTAACACTTCCCTGAGTTTATTGTGTTGTGCTTATAAACTTGTACTTGTGTAGTCAAATGATGTTGCAGTGCCTCTCAGTTTTTATAAGCCCTTGAAAAACAGCAAAAATGCATGTTATATTGTCCACTAGCTGAACCTGAGATGCAGGATATAAACCAGGTTTGCATTATTAAATTGTAAGACCAGGTTAACTAAGAAAAAACCTCATTCTCCTCTCTGAGAGCTAAACCTACACATATTTCATTAACACAGAAAGGTGGATGTTGGTTTGTTGTTTCTGAGGGGTGTTTTGGTTAGGTCACTGTGCTGTCCTAAAATATCCAACATTTTTTAACTGGTGTTATTCTCAGTAGTGAATGTATGGGAAGTCAGAGGTATCTGTGAATAAGGATGACATTACCACAGTCATCATTATATAAGATACAGGTCTTAACTTTATGAGGAGAATTGGTTGTGAAGTTAGCGATGAGATGTTCTTCTGGGTTTTTTTTAACTAAAAGCAACAATGGGAATCAGTTTTCTGGTACCTGATTCCTTCCCTAAGTATTGAAGTGATTAAATTTCAATTTGATTGCAAGCCCTTCAGAACTACTTACAATACTAATTTAAGTGGCATTGTTAAAACCCCAAGCCAACAGTGGTGATTAGCAATCTAAGGTACTGTATTGTTTCTTAAATTGCATAACTGTGTGTGCATTCGTTACTCCTCAGCACTACTCAAACACGCCTGTTGCAGCTGGCAGGAAGTGCTGTGGCGCTGAGGATCTGACAACTGTTCCCATGCATTTCTGTGTTAGATTGCACGGGGAACGTCCTGCTATTTGTTATTGACATTATAAACAACAGAAAATAGATTTGGATCAGTAAATTACTAACTCTGTAACTTGGTACTTGAAGAATATTTTTAAATGCCAGTAAAAATTTTGAGTTCAGCTGACTAAAAGGTCATACTGTACTGGTTATGCTCCTGTTTTTTTAGCTTTCTTTGAAAACTTTAATAGATTTTCATTATTTTTGCTTACTTAAAATTGTGATGACAATACTTTCACTTTGGTGAGTGTTATGTGAGTGTAATTACAATTTGAATTTGAGAGAGAGAGGTAAAACAACGTAGCTATCCACAGTGCCCTGTCCTAGGGAGGAGAAGTATTTACTTGTTGGGTTTTAATTGCAAAAATCTTAGATATATCTGTAGGTAACACTGAAGAACTGGTGGTCTGAGTTGCAAGGTAGAAAGTTTTTATTGTTTGTTTTTTTTAATCGTAAGAATTTGAGTAGTAAATAATAATCTAGTTTTGTATGAAGGAATCTTATCCTCTTCTGCTTAGGACTCTGCAATGGAGACATCTGTGTATATGTCAGATGATTCATAAAATGTTTTGACTAAATTCATAGTACTGCAATTTGAAATGTTTACAAGGAATGGAATTTTTAAGCCCTTGTTCATCTCTCTATCCTATGTCTTGCAATCTGAAAGTAATTTTAAAAAGAATAACTGATGGGCACATCATAAAAAAAATCACTAGGAGGGAATGTTGTTCTGATTTTAACCCTGGCCAACAACTAAGCAACACGCAGCCGCTCGCTTACTCCCCCATCAGTGGGATGGGGGAGAGAATTGGAAAAGTAAAAGTGAGAAAACTCATGGGTTGACATGAAGACAGTTTAACAGGGAAAGCAAAAGCTGCACAAACAAGCAAAGCAGAACAAGGAATTCATTCCCTGCTTCCCATGGGCAGACAGGTGCTCAGCCATCCCCAGGAAAGCAGGGCTCCATCACGTGTAACGGTGACTTGGGAAGACAAACACCGTCACTCTGAACGTCCCCTCCTTCTTCCCCCAATTTATATACTGAGCATGACATCATATGGTCTGAAAGAGCCCTTTGGCCAGTTGGGGTCAGCTGTTCTGGCTGTGCCCCCTCCCAGCTTCTAGTGTACCTGGTAGAGCATGGGAAGCTGTGAAGTCCTTGACCAGTGTAAGCACTACTTTATATATATACTTATGTATTTTAATGTTGACTTAAGAGCTGCTTCACCTTACTATTTAAAGATAGCTTGGAACTACTGTTCTGCATTCTATCAATGTGAAAAAGAGAGTGGATGATCCTAAAGCTTGTCCACTTCCGAGTATAAAACTGCTTTGAAGTTTTTATTAAACTGTGTGGAAATGTGATCACATTTTATATAGGACCATCTCAAAAAACCCCAAAACAAACAACACCCACCCCACCCCCGAAATCCTTCAATAAAAAAGATCGCAAAATGGATAGGACTTGTTTAATCCTGTTTTAAGAAATTGGTGTTAGAGTTGTTTTCTAGTTTGTCTTTGCCAACCTGGTATTTCAAAGTTGTGTTCTGTTCTAGAACCTAGATACAAGACTTAATTTTAGGTTTTTATTTGTGCCAGGTCATTTCTTAATATTGGTTTATTAGAATTACCCATCTGATTCCAAGGTCAGGGTTTTTCCCCTGTGATCTCTCTAGATTGTATATTGACAACTTACATATGTTGATCAGTTCAACATCCATAATGTGGGCCTCACAATCCTTCATCTGTCTGTCTGAAAATGTAATTGTATCTTGGTTAAATACAGCCTTTTTAGGTGCATATAATGTTGGCATTAATTGGATTAAGAATTAAATATAGTAGCAAGATTTTTGATACAATCATCTGTACTCAGAGCTTAGTGGGGGTTACATGGGTGTAACAAGAACAGTGGTCTCATTTTTAGCTTCCCCCCCTGCCCAAATGAACAGCTAACTATGTTGTTTATTAATTAGCATTGGCTTTTATCCAACTGAAGCCTTGATCCTATGTAGAACAGCAGTTTTTAAACTGTGGTCCATGAGGGTGGACTAAGTCATTACTTTTTTTTTTTAATTGAAAGTATGATGATAATGCTTTTCACTTTGTGAGGTTTTAATTTTGACTGCTTTTGCTTGGCCAGAACTTTTGCAGGAAGCTGAATAATAATTTCAAACTTTTCCTGAAAATCCTCTGTTATTCCTAAGACAGGTCTTCACAGCACACTGGAGAGCTGTGCAGGCCTGAACTCCACAGGCTCCAGAAGCTGCATCAGTAAGGGGTTTTGCTTGAGCTGTGTCTGTTGAGGGTCAATGTCCATAAGCTGGAGCACAGTGCAACGTTATTTTAAGTCTTTGTCCTGCAAAGGAAGGCAGTGCATAGTTTTGACTCTGATATTTATTCAGAGATCATCTTTAGCATGCATGTCATCGGTAGCAAGGGATATTCTTCCGTTTCTTTCAGATCTGGATAGACTACTTCCATTTCCCTTCTCTTATTTTGGCAGGAGCTGCAGAAAGACAGTAACCAGGGTGCAGCTGACATGCTAGAATTACGCTGTTGTAATATTTTTGTATCCATCCCTGAAGCAAACAATAAAAAATAGGTAGAACTGGATGCGACTGTACAGCAAAAGAGAAGTCGAGGTTTAGGGAAGGCAGTTGGGATTAAAAAGGAGAAGTTAAAGAAGCAGAAGAAAGAAAGCATGTTGAACTCATTAAAAATAAAGACATGGGGATTTATAGAATACATTGGAAAGCTGAATTAGAAAAAGGAAAAAAAGAAATCTCAGAAAAGAATAAGGGAAAAGGAGAGAATGTATTTTTTAATTCTCTTTTTGTATTATCTTTCCAATAGATCTCCAAGTTAGGGAAGAAGGACTGGCTTTCAACATACGCATTATGTTGCTGATGGCTAATTTTGGATCTTTTCAATGTTTTGGGGAACAAAAGGAGAAGCCTTTCTGGGTGTCCATATCTGTTGCTGTCAGTACAGAAGAAAATGGACACAAACATAGATATTGATTATTGTTATGAATAGAACTTTGTATTATTTGTGCTACTTCATACTAGGTTTATTGTGCTTAAAAAAAAGCTGTTTAGTGTGTGGTAAATGATATTGTGGGAATTAACAGCCTAAGAAAATCCCTCTGATGTCTTTGATTTAGTTCATTAAAATAGGTGGTTTCAACTTCTGATTTTTTTCCGGGTTATTTTTATGAATGTCTACTAGTGCCAATCAGAATGCAGTGTTTCTTAATGCCAATTTATCTTTGCAGAAACATCTGTGCTACTATAATTAATATTATTTTAATACTTCCATTTAAAATCTTTATAGCTTAATGCAAGTAATGCTACACATAACATAATGAGAAAGAAGCGAAGCATTCAGCATAAGAGATAATTATTTTAACCAAATTATTATGTTAAACTGCTAGAAAAAGAAAAAATGAAAATATTTAGTTAACATTTGGTCATTTCTAGTGCATGCATGTGTAACACTTTTTGCTTCAGTGCATATGTCTGTGTATGTTTGTGGGTAGACTTTGCCTTAATAACGAGAGAGGAGCTTCACTATACTCACTTTAGCCTTTTCTACTCTTCAGTACATCAAAATTGTCTGGAGTTTTTTCTGACCTCTTTTAGTGGCCTATGAAAATCCTGATTCAAATTCTCAGTGGTACAACTGTACAATTCTATTATTTTTAAAGTGAGGCATGAATTTTGTCTCATCTTTGGTCTTGCTAAGTCAACTGTTGCTTAAACTTTTGATATAAGCACCAATATAGTTCTGCAAATAATTTTCTATGCATGGGTCCTATGAGGGGTTTGGCAAGGATCTCCCTGATAAAAATAAGAGCTCTCGAGATTTACATGTATTTTCTTCTCTCTAGTATCCACATATCACTTGAAGTGGAGGTGTCTCCGTAGTTTGGAGGAAGCAGAACTTATGTCTACAGCATCATAGTCAGAAACATCTGATTTTTCTTTCAAAAAATTAACTGTCGGTGAAGGTAGCTTTGATTTCATGTTCATGAATACAGAGTCAAGGCAATTCTGTTAAGAACAGATAAAACAAAAACCATTAGGAAGATTTTGCTCTTTGACGCACAAGTTCAACCTTCACCACAATTCAGGTTTAAAACCAGTTCTGATTTAAATGTTAAATTGGTGAAACTATTGCTAAACGTGAATACTTACAGGGAGATAGAGTTGCTGCAAATAAAAATGTGTCTCTCAAAGTGCTTGAGAAGTATTCAAAGGGAAAATATTTTGCTAGTCCAGGATCTTGTTGGTGTACTAGTTATTACAGAGATTTATTGTGTTACTAACTTGTTCAGAGAATGATTTTGTGACTAACCTGGCTTTTGAAAACTAAGGCACTACTCTTTGTAGAGCAACGCAGGAATTTACATAGTGTGTTATATGATGGGAGACTTCTGGTTATTAGTGGCCATGGAGTGACTTTATTCCTCACCTGATGAATGTGAGAATATGGTTTCATATTTTATAAAGATACGAATATTGGACAAATATGTTTAAGTTATACTAGGAAAACAGAAGAGGTTTGACAATGAATTTCCTACTCTAAGTGTTAATATTATTTTTAAATTATGTGGTGTCGAAATTCATTAGGGATTACACGAGGAGGAAAGAGTTAATCCACACATTATACTTCACTGCAAGCACCCATGTTTTCATATTTTTGTAGTGTGTTGAAATAATATGAAAATACTTTAAAATATTGTGTTTAAAAATGGCATCCCATGATTTCATTAAGAGCTGCATGTACCTGGTTTTGCACCTGCTTTTATCCGTCAAGAAAAAGATGCTTTCAAATGCTGCTGGGGAGATCAAACTGACAAAATACACCAGACAAGCGGCCAGTCTCTTTAATTGAGCTTGCTCGGCAGAGGGAAAAAAACGCAGATTTTTTTATAATATAATAGAATTGCCTCTGAGAGACAACGTCACATGTCACATATCGTTGGCTATAGAAAAAAATTTCAACAGCATAACATTTGTTTCTGGCTGTGTTTTCTTCTATCCAGGGGTAATGTCACCAGTATAAAGGTGAAATCAATAGTTAGATATGTACTTCAAACTGGTTGTTTCCACAGTCTTGTTTCTGGCCAACATAACTGTTTGATCTGGGAAACTAGTTTTAGTTTATCTGTACTAGTTAAATGTATTCAACTTTATAAGTTTCAAATCTGTAAATGATGTCCTTGATTATATGTTTAAAATTATGTTCTTACCTTATTGTCAGCACATATGAAAAAGCCGTGCTCATATTTGTTGAGATCCATCACTAGTCAGAAAGAAGGATAAAAGCAGGGGAAATCAGGTGTGGTCTTCAAAATTGGACAAAAAATGACATGCCACTTTTCTTCATTATATTATAGAATGAATTGTCAATCTGCTTAAAATTCCTTAAAACTATTCATTTAAAAAAATCCCTTTAAAGAGCTCTTTGGCAATTTCCTATTTTTGTTTGGTAGAACTTTTAAACCAAAATTTCCTTCCTAGTTAAAATGACCTGGCCTGTATTCACTGTTTGGGTGCTTCGAGTCTGGAGGGCTGTCTTTTTATGGACAGGCTGTGTCGCAATACTGGATATTACCAATAGAGACACGGGGCATGACACCTCCTGCTTTACTGTAATGTCGGTGGTGTGTAAAAATGGCAATTGCAAGGCCGAGAATGAGAGCCAGCATGGCTTGCTTGGGGAGTATTCCGCTGTGTGCGCCATACGTGAGGGCCACAGC
Organism: Egretta garzetta; assembly: GCF_000687185.1. Classification (NCBI taxonomy): domain Eukaryota; kingdom Metazoa; phylum Chordata; class Aves; order Pelecaniformes; family Ardeidae; genus Egretta; species Egretta garzetta. The sequence goes on from NW_009260484.1 coordinate 2,273,485, forward strand.
TGCTCCAGTGGAGATGGACTGTCTTGTTTATAGGAACATTCTAAATCTTATTCCAGGTTTTGACTCAGATGAAGAATTTGGGCCGTTCTGTCATCACACGCCGTTTCTAGGTGATGGTCTGGGATTGATGACTTTTGCCTTTTGTAAACTTTCTTTAATATTTCCTGTGTTTGCACGTTTGCATGATGATGCAAGCTTCGGGCCTGTGGGGTGGCAGAGCAAGGGGAGAAAGGGCAAGGCAGGCATGTTGTCACCAGAATTTCTACAAGCCTACAGACATGGATTTTGTTTGACAGAAATAAGTTAAATCAATCTCCACAGAATATGGATTATTTTTTTTTAAAGAAGACAAATTAAATCCTAATGAATGCATCATTTACTCCTGTTCTGTGCAATGATGATCTGCATGGCATACTTCTATTATGTGGTGACTGATATATTTTGGCAACCACACTGTATATCCATAGGTAATTACATCTGTGCTTGTTAGATTATGTTCTGGTGGAATCCAATGTAGATAATAGCGTGCCTTAGTAATATATATCTCTCACAAAAACTCAATTGATAAAAATAGTGTGAATTTATTGTTTATCAAGTATGCAGATTACCATTAGGTTCTGCAAATGCTTGAGACAGTAAAATAGTAAGAAATGAACAGTGCGGATTTCTGAGGGACCTGATGGCTTTAAGTCCATGGAAAATGCAAACCTTTTTTGCTGAATTATTATTGTCATTGGTTACGGCCCCGAATTCTCAAATGGTTTACTGCAGATTTCATCAAGACCAATTTACTGTTATTATCAGCATTAACTGGTCCAAGCAAATCTGTCTTACACTGCTGACAGACACAAAAAAAATTGCTTTGGGGTTGCCTTTGGATGCAGATGTGGGGAAGCCAACTAGTTGGGATATATTTTACATCTGCTGATTATCTTCAAAGCTGTGATGTAGAAGCCTACATCCATTTCTCTAACTGAACCAGGATAATGGCTGTAATATAGACTTTTATTTTTTATGTATGTTCAGCTTTAAAACATACCCTTACATTACTTTTTTACAGATCAGAGAGTAGCATCTTTTTGCACCTTGAATGATATGCAGCAAGCTCAGGGCTTGGAAGGAACACAAGAGTTACCTTTGGATGAGAGTCCCACAGATGGAAAAGATTTCCTTGAGGCTACTGGGTACGTCAAAATTAAAGAAAAATATTTTAAGAAAATATTTTCTCATAATGTTGCATGTCAAATTGCCTGTATGCATTTTTCAGTGCTGTTTGATGGTGGACCTGTTACCTTGACTGATCAAGTCTTTACTTAATTTTGAAAAATGTTTTTCCTTGGAATCAAACTCTGAGCAGTTCTATCTAGAAAATTTCTAGTATAGTCAGAGAAAGCTCTCACACTAGCATAGGCCTCTAATGCAGAATACGGTTAGATGCAGATTTTCGGCTAAGCATATTTTTCACTGTGTTCCTCCTATACAGTAATAATTTTTTATACTTATTTCTATTTTCATTTTAATAGAACCAATAACAGGAGCTCAACTCTGTAGTATGCAATAACCTGATCTGCAGCAAATTTCTCAGGCCTTGGAACGGGTGTTCCTACCTATCTTTTGCTACTCACTATTTGCTACTGACAAATCCATGATTTTTCATTTATACACAGGTAGATTACTCAAGAGAACCTGTAATTGGGGACTGCAGGAAACTTTTATGCCAAAGTGTCCAATTCTTCAAATTCATCCCAGTGCTCTGGGAGAGATTATTCTCTTTTTTTTTCTGTTTTTTGTTGTTTTCTTTTCCCCTGTCTTCTCTGCTGTGACTTATAACAAGTATACTTGTTAAAACACAGATTTGCTAGTATAACCTTCCGCGTAGTGTGCTTTAAGAGAAAAAACACATCTTTGAGTAGTTTTGCTCTTTGGCTGCAGGAATGGAAGAACAGGAAATGGCGGGAAAAATCGTCTGGCTTGTTAGACTATCACATTTTAATTTGAATCAATTTTACACAAATTAACTTACTTAGATGGTAAAGCACATTTATTGTAATGACTTCTAAGTCCACACCTTCCCCCAGCCTAGTGATCAGTAAGGACTGCGAAAGGCTGTTACAGGAGTTCCACTTGTAGCATCGGCAAATGTGTCAGAGATGTGCACTTGCATGAAGCAGGTGATTCTATGATTCAGCTTTGTCTGCAAAGCTTCTCTCTTCAGCTTCTCTCTTCTATACAAAATGATTCACATTAAGGCCAATTTCATCTGTAATGTATATGAAACTGTCTCCCACAGCAGTCCTTGTCAGGCAGGAAACAGAAGCTATTCTCAGTCTTTCCTTCAGTCATGCATTTGATTAACCTGTGGCAATATTTCTTACGTTTTGACCTTTAAACAAAATATTTGTCTCCATAAAGCCATGGGTTTATCTTTGACTGGAAATGACAGGACTGCAGACCAGACAAAACAACTCTTAATGGCTCTTTTGGTTTACAATAATTGCTACTGCAGCTCCCTTCAGATGAGTACAGTCCTTATCAGAAAGCAGCTTGTTAACAAACGTACTCCATTTAGCAGCAAGTTTGACTTGCGCTGTGAGGGTATGTGCAAATAATTCCTAAAAAATTCCCTCTTAAAATCGTGGTAATTGCTGCCTGATTTGCATGAGAGCCAGTGTCATATTTCAGATATTGCAGCAACGGGTTTATGTTCCAGTAATGGTCTTTTGCTGATGCCGTGTTTGTCTGGGTTTTCCTAACTATGCCTGCGCTGATTTGTTTCCTTTGCTATGGCTAAAAGTGTTACTCTGCAATAGCTGGGGGAGAAAATGTTTTTAACTAACCCAGAGTGAAGGTAGTGGTTTACTTTACAGGGAACACGCTCCAAGTACTCTGACTGGAAAAGTAAACCAGCTAGAAGTCATCCTCCGGCAACTACAAACCGACCTGAGAAAGGTAAGAGCTCATTAGTGATATTCTTGCTCTCCAGTTTTAATAGTTATATTTTATGCAGAGTTCATCAAGGGCTTAAAAAAGTACATCATTTCAACTAGATAGTGTAATTAATGAATGGTAGAGCCCAGCAGCTGATCAGAACCCTGAGGTGCAGAAGGCCCTGTGGGAACGGGTATGTGAGCAAGCTGCCCCAGGGCTAACTAGTTTATGGGTCTTTACTCCAGAATAACTGTTGTACTTACAGTCGTACCCCAGAAAGAATGAGGCACGGCATCACCAGTCCCAGTACCTTGGATTTAGCAAAGGATAGGGATATGGACACGGGCGCTATTGCAAAGAGGTTAACGCTCCAGATTTGTCATCCTTGGTGCCTTGTGGTATCTTGATCACATAACAGCGACTTGCTTTGTGTCTCATTTGCTGTCTCATTTCTGAGCTGCAGACAATGCCAGAACTGGTGGAAATGAGACTGCTTTTGATAAGAAAATAATCAAGTAAGGGAAAATTTTGAAACTAGATATTTTTCTTCCTTAACGTATACTTGAAATCAATTCCTTATGACTTGGGCTCTCACATATGATTTGTAATAGCTAAAAGCTTCTTATCCTTTTAGTGCTTGATTTTTTTTGTCAAGTGGAGCAAACTCCTACAATTTTTGTATTAAAGTAGCATCCAGTTTTCTTTTTAGCTTGCAATATCTTCTCAGAATGAATGAGGTAGTTGGAGCATATTTGGGGAATTAACTTACAGTTAGTAGTTGTCAATAGATTAGGGAGCTCAACAAAATATAGCTGTATGACTTGCACAGAAATATTAACACCGAAAATAAATGCTGTCATCACAACTACTCCCTTTGCTCAACTCGTATCTTTGTTACCCAGGAAAAACAGGACAAGGCAGTGCTCCAAGCAGAGGTACAGCATCTGAGACAAGATAACATGAGGCTTCAGGAGGAGTCTCAAACAGCAGCTGCCCAACTGAGGAAGTTTACAGAGTGGTTTTTCAATACGATAGACAAAAAATCCTAATGATTGGGCCCCTGGAAAATACTTATCTGAACAATGTAACAGCTGTATTTTTTTGAATTAGCGGGGTAATAATTTCACTGTGTTCACAATCCATTTTAGGTGTTTCTGCTACATTCTCGATCCAGCTTTATTCACTTGAGAAGGAGAGAGAACTGTGGTAATCGGTCTTTAAGTTCATATGAAGAAAGCAGAGAATAGCAGATATTTGTTTGTGTGCAGATGAATGTAAAAAATCCTTAGTGTCATTTTAGACATTTTTAGAAGATGCTCTGGCTGGGGCTTGCCTGAAGAGGAATATTTAGGGTTTTAGTTCCTGCATTTCAGGTGCGCTGGTGAAGATGTTAAAGCAATTTACATTAGCTTGGGCTTCAGTATTGTAAGATAAAAAGAATAACCAGACATATACTTTAATGTTTAAAAGGTGCTCTATTTTTTTGTATGTACAGTAGTTTTATTTCCACGGTCCACATTGTCATAGCAATAACAATGGAGGTATAGTGAATAGTCACAAAGCTGTGCTTATAAAATGTTAGCACTGATGTGTTTAACACTAGTGTGGATGCAGATACATTAGAGATTATTTATTTGCAGGAACAAATGGTGCCTGAATATAAACAGTGTTCTGATTTTCTAAAAATACACATGCCTTGTAAATGGCTCACTGGGGTTAGCCCACTCCCAACTTCAGTTACTTTTGTATAGTTGATGTTCAGCTAAACAGTTATACTGCTTAACTATTGAAATCATGTACGGTGTGAGCCAGCCAATCAATTGTACAATGCCAAATTTGTTTATCTTTGTACAGAAGCTTTGATCAAGTGTCTTGTATTTAACACCTTTATTTAAGCTTATTTAACCTAAATTGTTGTTTTTATAAAGTTTGTTTTATCTGCACTATGGTGAGGTCAGTTGGTTGCAAGTTGTAATATTTTTAGCTTGCCAAGACCGTACTGAGGAGTTCTAGAAAATTCTAACAATTGGATGCTGCTAGTACACAATTGATTTGTTTGTATGCTTTAACATTTTTAACTGTTTAATTTGAAATGAACATACATCCTGCTTTTTTAATAAATGTTAAAAACCTAAACCTGAATTATTTTATCATGTGTTTATCTATAACCACTGTCGCCAGTCATAGCTCAGGGTTCTGTGCAGCCCACGCTCTAGGATCTCAGTCTGGAGACAGTCCAGCCCCCCTGAACACTCACGATTCCTTGTTGCCATCGAGGGACTGTCAACGCTACCAAAGTTGATCTTTTGGTGCATCCCATCTGTCCTATAACTGAGGAGGTAGCTTCACAGGTCAAGGGACAAAAGCCGGTTTGACTGTTCACAGGCATTGATTAGTGACCTAGGAGAGAAACTGCTTTACCCATAACCACATCTTAAACAAAGTTCCCAAAAGAGGTCTAGTTTTCTTCTATTATTTTACATTAATTGCAGCAGCAAATAGCTCATCATCTTCTTGTGCCAGCAATCGAGAATTTGATTGCAGCGTTAGCATATGTGAGATGCTTTGTGTGTAGTACTGAGCTGAAAGTCTACTCCAAAAAAGTACAGTTTTGCAAAGTGAAATGAAGCTAATGAGCACATTTGATGTTATCCTTCTGAGAAGGCAGGGGAAAAAAAGTTCAAGATCGTGGCTGTATCCCAGTTTCAGGAGCTGAATGTGTCCAGGCAAACTGACAGAAAATTGTTGAATGGTTAAAAATATATTCAGCTGATAAAAGTAAAATTCTGTATTCATTGTTACTGCATATTGGCTAAGAAATGTTTTGTAAGTTGAACAAATGTCTGTACCTGCTATAATAATTGTTCTGAGTGATGCCTCTTAGGAAACGTTATACATGGGCAGAGAAACAAGGCTTTGGTATCCTTACATTCAAATGGAAAAGACTATTTTGTCTTTGTACTTTTCATCAAAAACTCTCTTACATACCAAACAATATCCATTGAGCTGTATTAACTCACAGAGTAATTAAACATGGCAGTCATGTGTTGCACTAGGTTCTGATTTAAACAGGAGTCATTAGCAAACCCATCTGGCTGGAGACCTTGCCAAACAGTGGTGCTGGACAACTTGGGCAATTTGTCGGTGAACAGGTTTCTGTGAGAATTGGTTTGTTGACTTTGAAAAGCCATGCTAACTGACATGAACTTGAGAACAGGCTTGTTCTGAGGGGACGATACTAGGTTTGTGTAAGAGTTTATAGTCCAATATTCATTTCAGCTCTTCATCTCTCAGTTACTGAAAACAAACACTTACCTGCACAAAAAGGATTTTCAGTAGTTACCTTCTTTTCCCATCCAATTGAAAGCATTTTCTTTCCAAAAGTGACGGAAAACTTTGTCTCCAAATCTCTTATTCCCTTTGCTGACAAAAGCAGTCGTGTCAGGGGCACATGGTGCTGCCTTAAGTAACTTTCACTATGGGAGAAAGTTTCTGGTCTGGCTGTTACTATTTTAATGACATGCAAATACAATATTTATCAGAGCCTATAATACAGTTTTGGCATAGATAAAGACCATTTAATTGACATTTTAATTAACTGATTTTTAAGAATAGTCCTCTCAGAGACATTTTGCTAACAAAAATACCTGCTTTAGACACGTGTAGGCAAAGGCTAAGTCCGCATAAGAAACTTGTGTGAAGCACTAGGAAAATTTAGTGTGTTGCTAACCCGGGTTTGGGGAGTGGGAGGCGATCCTTCAGGCTCGCTCTTGTCCAGTCCCATGCCTGGATGCTTCTTAGTGGTTGAAATCATATGCTAAGTGGGCTCTGGCTTAGCTTTGTCTGGAAGCTCTGTGCTTTAAAATCAATCCATATGAACCAAAGCCGAGTGAGTGGGGATGATTGAGAAATTCTCTTCAAAGATGCATTTGTGATCTGAATTAAAACAGTAATATGGAAGTGTTTTAAATGTCAACCAGGTCTCCCCAGCACAGCAGGCCGTGCTGTGAAGTACTGAGATGCAGAGACCAAACACGTGAGCCAAGGTGAGCAGGTGTTTACTTCTGTAAAAGGGACAAGTGCAAATCATGGCAAAATTACAAAATGCTCTGCTTCTGCTGTACAAGTGGCACCCTAATCTATACGTAGATCTTCACTGAAGAAGACATTACTTTGACAGTAATTGAAGAATCAATTACTAAGGCATTTCTCACAATGTGGACTGTGTCTTGCTATGTATAGTTTTTTCTGAGACCACTATTGCAAACATAAGCGATATTTATTGGTATTTTTTCCTGTTCCTGAGAGTGTAGTCATACTGTGGTTTAGGCATGTGACAGCTTTATGCAGAAGCTTTATACATCCTCTGCATATTATTAAATACAAATTCTAAAATTAATTCATCTTTGTGGCCAAAATCCCTTTACGTGGGAAAAGACATTAAAAATATATGAAATAACAGCTTATTGTAGGGGCCGTTGCTTATAAAAAACAATTTTTCAGTTTGGAAAAGAAAAGCAGAGTTGCTGTGTGCATTATGTTGTTGTTGCAGCATTTCTTGAGCTCTCTGTGCTGTCTGATTCTAATATCTAAGAAATTCAGTGAAACTTAGGAGTTGTTGTTGTATGATTTCAAATCATCAGAACCATTAGTTATTGCCCAAACAAGTTATTCTTCACCCCAGCTTCTCCCTTCCACAGCAAAGACTAGAAGAAAACAAATGTCTTTCAACTCAAAAGCAAACAAAATCTTGCTTCTTCATGTTTGGGAGCAGATTATGCAAATGGAGAGGGAAAGGTATTCTTTAGCAATCCTGGAAATAAATTTGCCAAGAATATAAAGCTTAATCTCAGCTCTTTTCTCTGTGCACACAGCTTGTATTTTTCATTCAATTCCTCACACTTCCTTTATTTCACTCCCTCACCATGTTCCCTTGCTTTTCTCACAAGAAGAATCCAATGGCACATGAGCCAGGAGGAAAATTTCTGCAATAGATCCCTGGTCTGGACAGCCAGGGACAAGTCTGTCTGGGTTTAGACAAAGCCATAGAGAGGCAGGGCCTAAACATTTTGCAGTCTTTGCTCCCACATTGTTCTCCATGGTGGCTGCAGAACAGAAAGTGAGGCGGGTAGGATTGGTCCCACCCAGCCTTGCAAATGTAAATCTCTGCTATTTTGCAGACTCTGAAGTCATTGGCTGTCTTACCAAAGTACTGGCTTGCTGCATCAGTTTTTGAGTCATGGGTAAAGCAACCAGGCAAGAATGTGTATTTCCAAAATAACTGTATCCAGCAGATTTCCAAAACCTTCACCAGGGAAGCAATTTTTTTAAAAAAAAAGGGGGGGGGGTCAGACAGGCAACCAACATTGCTGGCTGTTGCGCCAACTTATAGGGACACAGCAGGACCAGAAAATAGAATAAAGATGCCAGATTGCTCATAGCCTTCCACGTTAGAAACCCCTGGAAGATTTCAAACATATCAGTGTTGGAATCCTATTTATTTTATTGACTTCTTTAGGGAAACAATTTTATGTCCTTTGTTCCATTTTTTTATCGTGAGCCTTTTTCCTTTGCTAAGCATCAATATTTAAAGGCTTCTTTGCTATATAGCATCACAGAGTTAATCTAGTAATAGTCATATTGACCTTGTCCTTGTTGGAACAAACTGGGGCTGACAGGCAAATAACACAAATGCGTTAGTTTTGCAGAAAGACTATAAATATTTTTGGGTATTTTGTTTGGTTTGGTTTTTTTATTCTTGCTGTACAATAGCAAAACATCAAGCTGAAAAACAGCAGGTGGGCATTTTCTGACCAATGTCATAAAAAAAAAAAAAAAAAAAAAAAATTCTTGAATATGCTGTTGATACCAGTTCAGGTGTCCTTGTGTCCAGACATCAGCCGGAGGTGTTTAAAATAGATCTGAGGAGAGATGATGGCGAGTAAGAGACAAAACCTTGCCATGTCAGCAAGTGGGATATGTGAAGGGCACCGGTAATAATCATGGGCAATATATGAGTTGTGCTTTTATTGATGACAGAGGACTCTATGTCCAGAGACTAGAACTTTACTAAAATAGGAAATTGTCATGTAAGTTGTTTATCTTTTGTAAATCCACTGTTTGGAACCCGGAAAGCAATTGTGAGAATACCTCAGGAAAAACATTTGTCATGAGTTAACCCTGACCAGGCATCTGGGAGAAGGTCTGCAGTACTTGGATAGTTATGACTGAATATCTTAAGCAGTGGGGCTTGGTTATCCTGAACCCAATTTAAAGTGTAGAAGCTTGCTCCTTTTCATCTTTGTTTCCTATTTTGAAATCGATGAAAGTGTGTGACTATTTGCGTGACCGAAGCTGTTACCAATAGAATAAATAAGTGACCCTAGGGTTGTCCAGTAGTAAATACTGGTCTTGCCAACTGAGGTTCTCTTTACCACTAACAGTGTAGTCTTGCTTTCAGCTCAGGCATAACTTTGATAGATAACATGTTCTGAAGAACTTTTTATGGAAACCTGAGATATTTGCATTCTCATCAGTGCTGTGTTTCTCCCTCTATATAGACATTCTATTCAAGATGATGGATGCTCCTTTCACAAACCCAAGATGCAGTGTTTCTTTTCAACAGGAAATTTTTCTCTTGTGTGTAAGAACAGTGCTACAGAAGTATATTCCACAGTAGTGCAACTTTAAGCTGTTCGTGCTCAAGGCTGAGTGTCTTCTGCCACACAGCTCCCAGGTTCTTGGTCTTCCCTTCCTTTGCTAAGAGCTGAGTTTCTCAGTAGGGGGCTCAGTAAAAATAAGCACAAACCAAAAAGCTCCTTCAAATGTCTTCATTTTGTAGGAAATACAGTTTAAAGGTATAAAAATATCCTACCTTGTTCTTTTCTGAGCCTTCTCCTGAGGGAAGCTTAAAAAGGAACTTCTGGGTGGCTCAGAGCTTGAACAATCCAAAGCCTGTTTGCCAAAATGCTTGTGTATGAGTAGGGGATCTTAAACATAGTCACTAATTAAGATAAAAATTTCTTCAACATGCTTTCAGTCTGCATAGGGACCAGAAACAACCTTGTTTCCAATGAGGGAAATGCCATTCTATTAGTTCCAGTCCACATTGGCTTGGACAATGAGGAATGAGAACTCTGCCATTCAAGGGAGAACGCAAGCAAAGGGCTCATTCCTATGTATTTGAGTGTAACATAGCCAGCTGAAGCTGTGTATCATTAAGCCAGAAAAGCACCAAATGGTACCATTAAATTGGGCTGTGCTTTGTGGGCTGGGTGGCTGATTTCTCAAAAAATATCAGCAAATGTATTCAATTCCCCTGATGTAAATCAGGTTTAATATCATTGAAATTACTGAAGAGAGTAAAACTGGGGAAAAGAGTCAGTCTCTGTGTGTGGAATGGTGAATTATATCCAGACCATGTTTAAAAATGAGGTCAAGTGATTAGGCCAAAAACAGGATATGAAAATAAAATTGAAGTCTGTCTTTATTAACCATGCCCTCGCTAGTCCACATTTTCTGGCTCATTGATTTCTAATCTTAATGTGGTTTAAACCTCTTACTAAGCTCCGAAGAATGTTCTTTCAACAGAACCATATCTATTAAATGAGTCATTTGCTCTTTAAAACTAGATAGCTTCACAGCACAGCATGCAGTTAAGCCTCCTAACGTCTCGCCAATTGTCCGGCAAGATTGTTGATATTTATACGGAGAAACTTTAAAGGGATGCTGACAGGAGAGTTTCATCATCGGTAAATAGCCTTATTAAGGTTCATGTATTAAATCCTCTTGGATTCTTGAAGTGTGAATTCTTGCTAAGACAGTGAGTCTGTACCTTCCTTCCCAGTCTGTCCTCATTCGTTATTGCAGAGCAACCCAGAGTTGTTCAGCTGCTGGTTTTTTATTTTTGTTATAAACCAAGCAATTGAAATAAAAGAGACTCTGAAAGAAACCTAAGGAGAAAAATCAATCTTCAGACTAGCACAGATGAGCATCCTTCTAAAATGTTTTTATAACATCATAGAGATGCTTTAATAATCCTCTTAGAGAGAAAAAGAGCGAAGTAACTAGGCTTGCATATTTAACAGGCCAGCATGTAATTCCCAAACGCACCACAGGTTCTCTGTCAAGCCATGCAGACAGCAAACCACAATGCAGTGAATGGCTAGCAATACGGCAATAATGACTTGTCCATATGTTTTACAAGAAATGTTACAAATTCCCTCCATAAAAATCATGATTCTTCATCTCCGGGAAAGTTCTCAGAAATACCCAAGCTGCATTTTTTTAAAGCGATGTGGAAATGCTCACTTATTGTTACTGGTATGCACCCGTTAGTCAGTGGCATGAATGAGCGTGAGATTGCTGAGCTGGGCTGAGGGGAAGCTGAGGTGCTCAGAGGCATCAGAGTTGCAGATGTACCCGCACCTTTGCCTTGAAGGGCCTATGCCTGAAATATCAAAAGGGCTTCCAGTCTCTAATGCTCGATTTGATGAGAATACAGATGAGAGCAAGGTAATTGCTGACAGAGATACTCTGATCTTCTGATGGAGACAGATTTTCTTCCTAGTGTTCGCAACCATATCTTTGCCCCCTGCCCATCAGGGCTGGCTTTTTCCTCTTGCTCATACTGCGGAGCTTTGAGCAGCTTCCCAGATTCCATGGTCCCATCTGACACCGGAGGAAAGTGTCCTGCAGGTTATTTGTGAGTCCTTTTGTTACAGGCAAATCTCCCGTTCCTTTTGGGAGTCTCCAGCGAGCCTGCAGGCTCCCTGCTCTCTGTGTCCCCCCTTCCTCCTGTGGCTTTTCCTGCCCCAAGTGCCACAGCAAGCTGCTCACTTGCATGCCGGAGTAAAGCAGCCTGCCCTTCCGCTGTCCTCCTGGAGCCTTTTAAACCACCCTAACACACAACACGCATGTGGCAAACGGGGAACAAACAAATACAAGCAATGCTCTCTATCCTTCCCACTTACCTAAGTGGTTTTGAAACATTTGCTTGTGGTCATATAATGATAACTCTGGAAAATCTGGCGGTACCAGTGCTGAGCACAGACTGTGCATTGCAGCTGGAAATGCAGGAAATAAAGTGGGTTCGAAAAAATGTAAACAGCTTAAGCTCATTAAAGTCATCTACAGGGAGAAGCAGCAAAAGAAACGTCAGATATTTTGAAGGAAAACTATATTCCTCGGCCAGCTGGTCTTCACCGGCTAAATAGGATTCTTTTTTTTTTTTCTTAGTGGTTTTATTTTTCCACAGACTATCACAGAAGCCCTAAGATGATTCAAAAGTTGATCGTGGAACTGTACCTAGTGGCAAACAAATAGGTTCAGAGTTCCTAGATTATCTTGGAAGGAACCATAGGGTTTATGTTCAATGTGCATGAAGTACCTTTTCTGGTATCCAAAGCAGTCAACTGTAGAGCTGAAGAGCTATCCCTTTGAAAGTACATTTAACCCCCAGTATGTATAAGGTATTGTATTGTCTAAAAAAAGCCCTCCTCTATGAACCTGCTATGTCTGGGGCATTATATTCCAGCTCTGAGCAGGAAATATGGAGAACTCTGATTTTTTAGTGAGGCTGCTTTTTGTTCGCTTCAAATTATCTGATGACCTTAAACTTACTGAGGCAATGTTGTCAGAAAAGTAAACACTCTCTTTCATCTCTAAGTGCATTTTCTTCATTTGGCTTGTATGGATGTGCAGGGTTCAGACGCCATCTTTCATACATGCATATGCATTCCTCCCCGTTTCAGTTACTGTCAGTTAACAGGACTTAGAGTTTGTGACAGAAATGTTGGCTGGAAGGAACGTCTGGAGGCCATCCTGTCCAAGTTCCTGAACGAGCACTGCCATGATACCTGGTTAGGTATGGCTTTGTCTAGCCAAGTCTTACAAACCTCAAAGGACGGCGATTCCACACAACCTTCCCAGGGTACCCCGTATTATCCTCCAGTAAAGTTTTTTTTTTTCCTAGTGTCCCCCCAAGCCACAATCTGTGGTTGTTGCCCCTTGTTATCTTCTGGCAGTACCAAGATTTTGGCTGTTCCATGTGTGTAAATACCCTACAAATAGTTGTAGACTACTATTAAACAATCCCTTAGTCTCTTCTTTATCAGTTTAAACAAGCCCAACTCTCTGAGCTGCCCCTTTTTGGCCTGATGTTTAAGGCTCCTGACCATCTTAGCAGTACTCTGCTGCTCTCTCTCCAGTTTGTTACCACCCATCTCATACTGGGAGTCCAAAATGGAACACAATGTTCCAGTTGAAGCCTTACTAGTCCAGTTAATTACCCCATACATCGGGGGGTATGCAGCATAACTGTAGTTTCTGCCACTTTCCTTCCTTTTCCCACCAATCCCAATGCCCTTTGGAGATGCAGCAACATTTTTTTCTTTTTGTTACATCTGAGATTTTGTCTGGCTATGGTTTGAGGACAGGAGATGCTTTGCTATTTATGTCATCCATGGAGGTGGTGACAAGGGTAAAGACATTTGCAGATGCACACATGGTCCTGATAGACACAGTCAAAAGTGTTGGTGTTGGGCAGAAGTTGCAGTCAAAACCACATATGTACACCTTCTGTGAGATCCCCATTAGCTGAAACTCCCCAGAGGAGCGTGGTTGCTGAAAGGAAAATAACCTTTCAAACATGCTGTTGCTATTTGCTGCAGATCCAAGAAGGGTTCTGGGTAGCAATCCCCTCACTTGTCTTTCTACTACAGATTCCCAAGGAAGATCTGTCCAGATGAAGCCTCCTACGTCTGAATTCATAACATACATTTTCTTAATAGCTGGAGAAGGACAACAAGGGTTTGCAGAGGGTGGTTCAGCTGGACGATATCATGGAGCTTCTCTGAAGTGAGTCACCCACCATCAGGCCCTCTTTCTCTTTATTCAACATGAGAAGAGCACTGAAAAAGGAGCTCAGGTGTAGAGTTCTGCAGTATAGTCTGTTTTCCAGAGGTTTCATTGTTCATTGCTTTTGTTGCCTTTAATGTTTAAGTGAATGTTTGTGAATGTTTATGAATGTCTTGAACAAAATGAGAAACATCCTGATGTGCTTTGGCTAGAGAGTGTTTGGATTATTTGAAGTCAGTCCTGGTTTGTGTTCTACACAAGGTGTTGTCCCTCAGAGGTGATTTTTCATTTTGAATAAATGAGAGCAGGTGATGTGAGATGTACTCCCCTAACTTATCTTGGCTGAGACATGTTTGAAGGGTTGTTGGATGCTTCAGTGAAAGATATATGATCACCTGGAAACAGATTTTTATAACCCAGAATTTCTATCCATTTCGGACAGGTTATTATGAGGAGCAGAGTTCAGCTGGCTTCAAGCTGGTGTTAAAGTAGAATCTAGCAGAGGCTTTAATAGAGTATCTAGTAATCAAAGAGACTTTGAGCCTGACCTGCCAGTGTGTTATTCTAGTTTACTTCTAGAGTAACTCAATTCACTTAATGTTATTATACTTTCTATTAGCTTCAAACTAGAGCTGCTCACTGTTGAATCAAGTCCTGTGTTTTCATCAAGCAACGGAGAACTGTGTTTTTAAAAGTTCTGAAGTCTTTGTTTGTTTGTTTTGGAAGATGTTAAAACATGTTAAAGAAAATTAGTGCTAGGCTGAATATTTGTATGACAAGTTCTGCCTACAGCAAATCTCTCTGACTGAGCTGCAGATCTCTGACAATAAGCTTTAAAATTGGAATGTTTATGCAAGTCTTAACACTTGTGGTACCACTGCATGTTGCCATAATAATAAGTGGAATAACAGAGTGTTGTCACATTGCATTGAATTTTTGACCTCTGTTTCATCTTGTGAGACAAATTGATCCTCAAACATTAAGGCCATAAAGGATTATCTGAATAGAAATGTTTTCTGGGTACTTGTAAGGAAACGCAATATGCTTACGTGATTCAAGTAACCAATACATGAATTCAATATTACGATCAGTTCATAAATGGTATTAGCAGCAACGCAGAAGCATCATCAAACAAAAAAGTAGGCAATAACAGGGATTTTTCCTGTGTCTGTGTCTTACACTCCACAGATGAAAGTTTCTAAGCAATAATATACAAACCCAAATAACTGTGTGTGGAAATTAACTCCTCTGGTTCCAGAGGATGTTATTTCTTTCACACAGCAATGTCAAACAGTGAAACGTTTCTGGGTTTGCCCCTTTATGGCCACAAGTTGTGCCAGGGGAGGTTTAGGTTGGACATTAGGAAAAATTTTTCACCAAAAGGGTTGTCAAGCATTGGAACAGGCTGCCCAGGGAAGTGGTTGAGTCCCCACCCCTGGATGTATTTAAAAGACGGGCAGACGAGGTGCCTAGGGACATGGTTTAGTGGTGGGATGGCAGTGTTAGGTTAACGGTTGGACTTGATGATCTTAAAGGTCTTTTCCAACCTAATCGATTCTATGATTCTCCCCGAAGGGGGCTGTCAGTGGCCAAATATAGCAATTGTAGAAAGTGTGTTAAGGGGAGTTGTGCTTTCTCTGTTACTGCAAGGGGAGCCGGTGCCCAGAGCCCCTCCAGCATCACCACTGGCTGCGCGGGAGGCAGGGGAGAACGGGGATGACTGAGATACATCAGTACACTTACGCCTCCGTGGCACCAACGTTCCGAAACACCTCTGGATCTTTTTCATGCTTGTTTGATCATGCTACTGGAGTTGTTTGGATCGTTCTTCAAGGTAATGGAAATTGTGCCGGGGAGCAGGGCCAGGATCCAAGGAGCCAGGGTAGCTGAAAGAGCAACAGCTCTGCTTGCCTCTCCCTGTACCTGCCCTGGGCTCCCTCGCTGCAGCCTGGGACACGTGCTGTAGATTTGAATCCCAGGAGGCTGGAGCGCTTTAGCTACTCATCTGCAGAGAGGTTGAAGGAAGAGTTTGGCTGGGAATGGCATTATTTTGACTTACTAACATGGGGCTTTGCTTGGGGCAGGCCACGCTGCTGCACTGGCTGAGTTTAGTCTCCTTATTCTAAAGAGCCTGGAGACAGCTACGTACCTTTATTCCCTAAACAGAAACAGGCGTCGGAAGACGCTGCCTTCACAATCTGGCAGGAGAGATCATCATGCCTTTGATGTAAACTGGAGCTGTAGCAGGGGAACTAGCCCAGCTCTGTGAAGACTGGAGTTCCGTCACTCCCTCCAGAAACCAGAGGGCAGAGCATCTTTCTTTGGTTTTGCTGGCAGAGCCCCTTATCCCAGGGGTGAATGTACTGGTGCCAGGCACTGGCTTCAGGGGTACAAATGACCCATAATCCAACAGCGACTTTCGGAACACTGTGTGTGAAGGGACCTGCAAAGAGACCGTATTTGTTTCTCAAAAATTATTTGCTTTTTGCAAGACTACCCTTGGCCTGTAAGTATTCCTTCTTTTACACCTATTTCTCCAGTAGCTTACCCAGGGCAGGGTTTAGGAACAGTGATGTTATGCGATAGTGCAACAGTTTACATGTCAAACCTCGCAGGAGAATCTCTTTTTGGGGCTACCCTGTGTTTCAGATCATTTGGCCTTCCTTCCGTGTGCTCCACAGACTCAGAGATGAAGGCCCTTTTGCACTTAAAGGTTTCAGTGCCTAGGTCTGATAACCAATGTAGAGAAGGTAATCCTGTATTAGGTGAATGTCTTAGGGAAGATCTTACATCACTTTTAGCAACCACAATTCAACGAGCTTCTAAAAGAACTGGGTTTCTGTTGCTCTCCATTTTCTCTGGTAATGGCCAAGGCAGAGTTGGGAGTTTCAAAACTGGAGGAGTCTTTCTTTGCTTGTTCTGCTCATCGCTCCACAGAAAAACCTTCACCTTTTGTCCTTACCCCTCAAATGAAATCCCAGCACTCTCGGTCAGGTGATCTACTTTGATTCGCTTGCAAAGTGAAATCAATAATCTCATTTAAAAAACTTGCTGAAGGCAGGGAATCTCCCTCATATTGGACACGCTATCAGAGAAGAATCTGCCGTTCTGGGTGCAACCTGACCTCCAGCCTGCAAGGATAAGGAGCCTGAGAAAGCATGAGTGGAGAAATTGTGATAAGAATTATGTAAGGTTATCAAGGAGTTATTAGGATTAAACCACATTTCATTTTTTTGGCCACACTCTTTTTTCACAGATTTTCTAAATAACTGTGTTTAAGAGATATAAGATATATAGGTGAATATGTTGACACACAGAAAGCAGAAGACACGCTGTTGGTATTGCTTGCCTCATTATACACAAATGACAGTCAAAGTCACAGTGTCTCATTGAAATCGTTAATTTCTTTGATTATCACTGAGAAAATGACCATTTCCCTTTTTCAGAAAGCTGTTTCAGGCACCGCTGCGGAAGAAAACCAAACCAGTTGAAGCCTGAATACTATATTTTGAGTTCCCAATGCAGAAAAAAACAGATTCTGTTGTTAAGTACAAATACACACTGCTAGTCCCATGGCAGAAGAGACCTGTTTTCAGAATGGGAAGCCATGCTGTCCCTGACTTCCAGTCTATATCTGGTTCTTATGCTTTAGGGAAGGAATAAGAGAGTTTTCCGAGACTAGGTTTGGGACCAGACATGTATGTTTTAGAATAATCCCTAACTATATATCAAATGTCCTTTTAGATTTCAAGAGTGCAGGTTTTCATAGAGTGACTTCATCTCCTGAGGCCTTATAAAATGCTCATCGATAGTCTTGGGGTAAGTGGCACCACTGTCAAGTGAAGGAGAATGAGGAAGAATGATATTTTCCTGTCAGGAATGGCATTTTCCTAACACTTAAGTAGAACTGCTGCAGTGAAGACTTCTGACCTGGCTGCTCACACTGCAGACCACTGACTTCATCATTTCAGACACCAGCAAGAGCTGTGCCTGCATGGGAAGGTCAGGGGAGCTTCAAAGGCAGTTGGCTGTGAACGTCCAGAGCTTTTTAAAAAATAGAAGGTGGGGGCTTGAGGGACGTTGAGTGCAGCTACAGCAACAGGGAGGCGATGGAGAGCATGGGAGTGACAGGCTCTTCTTGGTTATTCCTCCTGGAGCTCTCGGCCAATGTGTTTTTACATTGGTTGCTTGTCCCCAGAGTCTTTCCATCCCTGGTGGAGCAGGCTATTACACCTCCCAGGAGCGCCCAACATGCAGATTGCCACGGCCAGATGTGACTCAAGCACCATCACTGTGCATGAAGGCAGACCAGTTTTTGGTTTATGAATGAAAAAACAGTGACACAGCACATGAATCTGAGACATCTGACTTGTTTCCGGAGGTAAACCTTGCTCTGCAGCAGCTGATTTCTGCTGCTTCAAGCTGCAGACGGCTGGGGTAGCGATGGTCTTAAAATGAGTGTTGTCTCAGTGTTTCCTCTGTTCGTGCCAGAGCCCTGGACAGCCAGACCTGGGAGAGGGAATTGGGTTAAAATTGAGCAGAAGATGAGGAGACTGTCCTGGAAGCCAGAGCCACTGCCATCCCCACCATGTATTCAGCTGACGTCCTGCTCCAAGCCTGCTCCTTAGGGCTCTCTCTTGACCTTGAAAAAGCCTTGAGTCAGATTTGGGTGGTTCCACTGGTCTAAGTATGTCCTTAAGTCCCAATCTGTTAGCAGGCTCAATGGCACTTCAATATGAAGTGGAGCCAGGGAAATTGTTAAATTGAAATCTGTTTATTTCTCTTCCACACTGATAAAAGATGAACAATGCATAAAGCTTTGTTCCCTCTCCAGTGCGGGAAGTGAACAACACAAACTCAATTTCACCCGAGAGCAGCCAAGAAAAAGGAGCTGAATTTGTCTTTGAAGCCTAAGCATTGATCATAAAATATATGATACTATTACAGCGCGTGCTTCCTCCAGGTGCGTGGAGGGAATCTCTGTAGCCACAATGTAAGGGATGTCCTGTTGTTTCTTGGTTATTTCATGTTGTACAAGGCAAATACTCCTATTCATAATGCGTGACATGTTCAGCCACTGGAGTTTTCCGCCTGGCTGATTCTGCCTTAATTTACAATGAACATTAGCCTTGTGATTTACGGACTGCCAGCTTCCCTGAGTAGGACAACTCCCTTGAAAAAAGCTTCTCACCCACAGGATGGCTCAGACAGAGTTTTGCTTGCCGCTGCAAGCTCCAGCCTGGGATCTCGCAAGAAGAAGAGGGCAGGCAGGCAGGCAGGCAGGATGCAGCAGGTGAAGCAGCAGCCTTGGCTCAGCAGATGGCATCTGCTGGGAGTGAAAGGTCTAACATGGGTTCACTCCTCCTCTCCCTCGTTGCTTACTTCCAGGCGCCTCCCTTGAGCTCATGGGTTCTGGCCAGCCCCAGAGTGAAATTGCAGGTCTGTATTTATGCCTTCTGAAGCTTTTGTATGGGAGAACTCATCAAATGGTTTGCACTTTTATAGCTCGAGGGGTTGCTCCTGCTCCTCTTAGGAGCCGAGGTGGAACGTCTCCATTCGTGAGCCCAGATCTACGGTCACTCACCGTCAGACATTACCATTGATTTACACAGGGGTACAAAATCACGGTCAGATGCCAGTTTCCCACAGTCTGAAAATCCTTGGGAACTAGTTCTGCTGTTTGGTTACCTGGTGTAGTGTCAGCATTGCACTTTGAGGAGGCAGTGGCTCCAGAGGAGCACCGCTCAAAGGAACTCCATCTTCAGTGAGCAATTTGGCAGGCACAACATCTTTGATGACTTAACACTGTGCTCAGAAAGACAGTAACTACTTCTGGCTTAAGAATAAAGTAAAGGACGGGGAAAGAGGAGGCTTCAGGGCTTTGGTTGTACCTCACAGGTTTACAGCAGGAGTCCTCCCTCCTCCTCCCTGCCCCACTCCCTGCACTCCTCCCTG
Organism: Egretta garzetta; assembly: GCF_000687185.1. NCBI lineage: Eukaryota > Metazoa > Chordata > Aves > Pelecaniformes > Ardeidae > Egretta > Egretta garzetta. The sequence continues at coordinate 2,293,225 of NW_009260484.1, forward strand.
AGCTGCAGGGGGTAAAGAAAGCAGCAGGTTTTTGGTAGCCTAGATGTGGTGAGGTAGTATGTTGTCATACTCTAATTAGGTACTTAGAAATGTCTCTAAAAAGGTATTAACACCACAGCTGATGCTAGCAGGCACTTCTGTTGTCAGTGTTGAAAGAGAGGCAAAAGGCTGAGTTACAGACAGGAGACTCAAGCCAAATGTGCTTCGTCCAGCTCAGACGTGAAACGTGCTCATTGCACGGAGCGAGGGAACTCATTCCCTGGCTGCTCAAGCCCCACGTGTCCTGCGTGACTGTGCATGGTGCTGCTGTGTCAGGGCTGGCAGGGGGGGTGCCCTCGCAAGCTCCCAAACCCTGCCAGTAAAACAAAACAGAAGCAAAGGCTGCTGGTGTGTTTACCAGTCTAAATTCCCATAGCACTGGGAACCAGAGGCTCTGATCAGGTGTTTATGATGGTTCATTGTAAGTGCATCTGAAGAGGTGAACACTACATGCGTCAAGAGAGATTACCTGGAGTGGCTTCTCTTACTAATCTGACTGGATGCAGTGAGCTCATGAGAATTTCTTCCAAAGCAAATTGCCAGGGTTATGGCAGATGCCCGGGGTTCACGGGACTACTTTGTGGATGAAAAGGCCTTGCCAGGAAACTATTTCACTTCCTCCTGGAATTTTTCAAAGACTGAAGGGCAGTTATATTATTTTGGCCACCTTACGTGTCGTCCATTTCCAGGTGTTCCAGCATCTCATGAGGCTCAGCTGTACAGTCTGCCCAGCTCCCTGTTGGGGAAAAAATTGTTCATGATGGTCTTTTCCCAGATTCCTAAGAGCTTGGGGTCTGAGAAAACATGATTATAGTCCTGGATGCTGAGCAGGTGAGGGGATAAACTGCAAGGACACCAAAATGGGAGGTGGAAAATTGAGACTATTCGCAGTGCTGTGTTATTCAGATCAGGCCAAAAATGCTGTGAATCTTGGAGGAAATTCTATTTACAGCAGTTTTCCTAAACCAAGGTGGTGGGCATACCTTGAAAGGATTTAGTGGTCAACCTTTAGAAATTTCACCCATCTCTTTAGCTTGTGCTTTACCTCTGTTTTTGTTGACTGGGCAAATTTTCACATCAGAAAAACTAGAACTTATTAGAGTAACTGGCCCATCCATGTGATCCTGTAACTTCACTGAATCATCTCTTGTCACTGGATTAGGCTTTGATAAACATAAGAAATATGCTATTCTATAGGAGGAGCCCAAAGACGCCTCTCGCATTGCCTATTGCTAGGAGAATTTTTCTCCAAGTGTCACTTATGAAATTATTTTTATTAGTGTAAGAATGTCTTGGTTAAAAAACAGGGCTCTTGCCCTGGCTGAGGTAGCATCAGATGAACAGATCTGTGCTGAGCACCCTCTTTGCAGCCTGTGTGTATATCCAGAGGTTTGAAACAAAACAGTCAGCTGCACATAACAAGCCTGTTTTGGTGGACTTCAGCCAGGCCATTAACATAACAAAGAAAATATGTGCTTATTCAGATTCTATTCATGCTCCATATTTCATAACTTCTAAAGAAGGAATTGCTTGAATAATAGCAGTAATAATACATTAATAAAGCTACTTGTAATCTTCAATGGGATCTGACAACTACAGAAAAATACAGCATGCTGTTGAGTATCTTAAAAGAGTGTGTATGTATGTGTTGGGGGGGGGGGGGGGGGAGGGCAAGTTGTTAAGTGCTTAGTGATACACAGTTCACAAGTATCCTTTTATTTTTTTTTTCTTCTCTTCTTTTTTCTTTTTTTGGTCATCTGCACTGCCAGCCTGAAGAGCTCCTCTCCAGTTCTCTACTTCAGCCCTGTGGCCTCTGTCCTCAGACGTCTCTGCGACAGCGATAGCCCTGTAGACCACACCAGGGTTTTGCCACCACTCACGTGGAAGCACCTCCTGTTCGGGGTTGGCGTGGCGTGGCATGGCTGCCCGGCACTTAGTGCATAGCTATGGAGGTAACTCAAAGGCTGTTGAAAAGAGCCAGTGGGCTGCAATAAAAAGATTCAAATCTACATGACAGTGCCCTGGAATAATATCTATATTCCAGCAAATACAACACATTCACTAGCTTGACTTGCATTTCTTTAAAAATAAATATCCAGGTAACTTTTCACTGACAGGTTTTCATGTCATTCTTCTGCCTGGTACTGGAAACATAAAAACTCAAATAAAGCAAGAGCTTTGTGAGGTGCTTTGCCCTTCAGTTTCCTAAGTTTTGTTTTAAATAGTACAGCCTGGGGGTTGCTGATATCTATTTTCTGTCATTGCCAATAGCAGATGGTTAGAATTTGGCATCTGGAGAGATGCTGATCTACAGATATACCTTGTCTTCACCCACAAAAATCTGTTTTAGAATTAGCTCACTTATAAACTGCTATGGATGTTATTTTCCTCCATTAACCTTCTGCAAAGTTGGCAGCATCCCAAAATAATAAGTGAACGCGGCCATTGCGAGGTGCAGGTTTCGGCACCTGCAGGTACAAGGGGTGGTGAAGGATGGAGAGGGAGCTAAGCCTGCCCACACCTCTCAAACCTTGCAGGCAGCTGGGATGTGGTTTGAGCATCTGGGTTGCCTGTCAGAGGTAGCAGCCTTTGCTGTGGCAGGGCACAGCTGCCAACGTGCTGCCCCCGAAGAGAGGAGCCCAGCCAGGGGGCATGGGGGGGGAGGCCAGGCGGCCG
>NW_009260484.1:2295991-2301588 GCF_000687185.1 Egretta garzetta
AGGAGTTAGCGGCCTTTCCGGTGGCAGGGCACTGCTGCCAGCGTGCTGCCCCCGAAGAGAGGAGCCCAGCCAGGGGGCATGGGAGGGGAGGCTCGCTGCCGTCTGATGGAATCAATTGTTTGAACCCTCTTCTGCTTAAAAAAGTAGAAAACTGCATGTTTAAGCTAATAGGGTTCCCAGAAGAAAAGACCGGCCAGTTTTGGTCACTTCTGCCCTGTTGGAGACGTGGGTGTGTTGTGGTCCGGTCACACATGTTTTGTCCCAGGACCTTTGCCTCCCACAGTGCAGTGGCTGGCCAGGTAGAAGTGCAGAAATAACATCGCTAAGGACGGGCTCCGTATTTTATTCTAACTTGTAATGACTCTGTGGTACAACATGAACAATTGTCTTCAATGTGGCTTAACAGCAGGCAGTATGGTAAAGTGGGTGAAACAAACAGAATAACCTCAAAAAATAATCATCTCTTCCCAATCAAATAGCTTCCTCTGCAATACCTGAAGAGAGACCAGTGAGAAAATAGCTATAATCACTGTGAATCCCTTACAGGTACAGTTTATCATGCACCTTAATAAATTGAAAGTCCTTTTTTTTTGTTCTTTCACTGGTTAAGAAAATTATTTTCTTCATCTACGAGGAGTTATTCACCCTTGTATGCTATGCGGCTTCTCAGGCTGGCCAGGTCCCAGGGCCCAAGCCTTTTGCCATACCAGGAAGGCTCCCCTAGGAAATCCCATCTGTTTTAGCTTGTATGGGATCTTCTCAATTGTCCCTTTATAAGAGAGGGAAGGGTAGAGGGTAGGATTTGGGGTGATGTGTGAAACAGGGGTCAGGGGGGTTAGTAGGTATGCAGACTTAGAGAACTTAAAAACACCAGCTTAGAACCTGAATCACCCTAAAACAAAAAGCAAGAGGCTGTTTTCAGGGCGCTGCTGGACACACTCTTTTGTGACCCAGTGCAATGGACACAGGAAAATGGGCATGTGGGAAAAAGTCTGCCTGGCTAAAGGATCCTTGTTCTATTTTCAGAATGGAAGTGGTGATCCCAACATAAACTGGTGAGGTCGGCAGTCAACAGGGTGGGGTGAGGTCTTTCTGGTGGTATCTTTCTAGTGGTGTCGGGTAAATATAGCTCTGTATGATGACTGGTGACCAACAAACAATAACCAAGTGTGTATTTTTATTGACTAATTAATTAATTACACGCCTCTGCCTCAGAGGAGCCCTCAGGCTGAGTGTGTGAGCAGGCTGGTGTGTGCATTTGAGCTGGCCGAGGTTTGATCTGTGGCAGCTGCAGCAGCGTGCTGATGCCTGCGTTACTTCCCTCGCATCCCTGCACACATCTTTTCCTGATCCCAGCACTTTGACATTCCGGTGTGCTGCCTCAAAGCCAACCAAAGCTGACACAGCTGAGGCCATGGTTGTGTTTGACCCCACCGGCTGCAGAGCACGCCCCAGCCCAGGCGTGGGGAGGCTTTCATCCCTGTACTCCTGCATTCCTCCTTGCACGCCCAGGGTGAGGGCCGGGGATAAGAAGCCTTTGCTCATTCAAAGCTGATTCAGAGCACAGTGTGGACTGAAAATGTGTTCCGTCAAGTCTCTGATTTCAGCCTGGTATAAAACAGGGGTACTTTTGCTGAGAAGAATATTGTAGAAATAACAAAATTCTTGTGCCTAATACTTGTATGTTTTGCATTTCGTAAGCGCAGGCATAGTGACTGTATATGGTAAAGAGCTGCCATACACAAATATATCAGACCACGGTGGTGGTTTTTTTCTCTGTTAACCCTCTGGATTTACCATGATGCTGTCCCTGTCACTTTTTGCTGACAGAAGGAGTCAAAGGTACAGCATCAGCGCCATCAGCTCAGGCTGCAGCTGTACATCTGACAGCAGGCAGCCTGGACCACCATCAGCTCCATCAGTGCGCCCGGCAGGACGCGCCTTGTACGAGTGGGTAGCACAAGTCAACATTTTAAACAGACAGGCAGGAATGAAGCCCCAGTCCTTGGGCTCCTATCCCACCTAGCAGTAATTGGCACCTTTGCTCTCGCACTCTCTCTCCTCGGCTCTGCCTCACATCACCATGATAGCAAAGCACTGATTAATGACCCCAGTGGAAGTGCAGGATCCTGTGTGGGGTTGAATGCTTTAGACAGCCCCTGGGTGTGAGAGCTGAGGCATGTTGGGGGGGGGTATTCTGCTGCCCTTGGACCACTGATCAACAGCAGTGTTGTTCTTTGAGTCTCTTGAGTGGGATCTCTGTGTCTATTTGTGCAAATAAGTTGGTAGGAACTGATAATCAGCCCTTTTTGGCTTTAGCAATAAAGGACAGTACGTGCACTGCATGTGAGGCTGGTACCTGCTGAAACAACTGTTGTGGTTTTTGTATTTTTTAGGAATTTCTGATGTCTCCTGCTGCTGGTGTTAATAAACCAGACAGGAATTGCACAGGCAGTGCTGCCAGACAGACGAATGGAGATATTACTTTAAAGGAAAAACGTGTGATGTTGGGATACATTTGCACATTCTGACAGTTGTCTTCCCCACCTTCACATGCAATACTAATGAGGTAAAAGACTACACATGGAAGAACATAGAAATTGGAAGAGAAGAGACAATGGCATCAAGAGAGCTTCTTCTTCTGGTTGGACCATCAGGGTGAAAGGGTAGTGGTCAACAGTTCAAAGTCTAACTGGCTTATGAGCAGTCATCTTCAAGGGCTGATGCTGGTTCTGATGCTATTTAGCAGAATCATCAACAGCCAGGATGATGGGATGGAGCACATCCTCAACAAATCCGTGGATAACACCAAATTGTGGTGATGTGGAGTGGTCACCATATTGGACATTAGAGTTGTTGTTCAACAGTCTGAGAAAACTGACTGACAAAAACCTTATGAAGACCAACATAGACCTGTATCTAGAGCAGAACAAACTCCTACAACAGCACAGGCTGGGGACCGACTGCCTCAGGAGCAGCTCTGTGGAAAAGGACTGGGACCCTGGTGAGCAACAGGCTGCACAGCAGCCAGCAGAAGCCCCTGCAGAGGTGAGGGCTGACCACACTCTGAGCTGCTCTAGCGAGAGCACAGCAGAGGGTCAGGAGAAGACATGCCTCTCTATTTGGCACGTGTGGCACCACATAAGGAGTAATGTCCAGTTTTGGACAGAGTGGGGCAAGGCCAGCAGACAACTACCAAGACAATTAGGGAGCTGGAGCATATAACAAACAAGGAGATGGTAAAAGAGGTGGGCTTGTGCAGCCTGGAGAAGAGCAGGTTAAGGGGGCAAATAACTGCAGGATCCCCCTAGGTGGTGGGAGTTTATAGAGAAGGGAGAGCCAAACTGCTCTCCAAGGTACAGAAAGGACAAGATCCAACCGTTGCAACAAGGGACATTTGGGATACGTAAGAGGAAAAAAAAATGCCATGAGAATGGTTCATCACTGGGACATGTTGCTCCTGGAGGTGGCTGGACCTCCATCTCTGAAGGAGATGTTCAGAGATCAACTTGTTACGGCCCTAAGCAACCTGCTCTCACTTTGAAGTTGGGCCTGCTTTGAGAGGTGTGTTGGTCTAGGTGAACTCCAGAAGCTCTTTCCAGGCAAAATTATTCCATGGTTGTTTTGTTCGGACTGTCAACTCCCATTCTGCTTGCAGCCTGCATATCTCGGTCTTTTCTCCTTCCTCTAGCTTACCCTTCAGCTGTCAGGAGTACCTTGGCTTGCATGCCTTGGCCTTGGGATAAAAAAATTCAGTTTAGTTTTCAGTCAGCTCTGCCTCTTCACACTGCTGCACATCTGGTCATACTTTTGTGTAGAAGGGTGATATGGTTTTGTTCTTTTGTTCATTTGCCACCACTGCTGCAAGGGTAACTTGAGATGAGGAGCTGCTTCTGACAGCCGGATTGCAGCCATTGAGGGAAAACTGGTAGTAGTGGGGTAGCTGGATCTTTGAGTTGCTTACAGAAATTGCTGTGAGTTATAAAATGAGATTGATTTCAATCACTCTGTCCCTCAGAAGGCGTCAGCTGCTTTTCTCAAAGCCCAGATTCTCATTTCAGGCAGATTAATATGCTTTTCTGTCATCTTCAAGATAACATCAATAAACCAGGACCTGGCCATTCTGGCAGAAAAGATAGCAAATGTTCCTGCTGTCTTTCCAAACAGGATGTCAGCTACTGTTAAAATTGTTATTGTTTTTCTTCAAAATTGCTATTGCCTGTCCTTCTTCACTCTAATTGTGCTTCCTTCTCTTTCAGCATCTATACAAACCTTCACCCTCTCTCGGTTGCCAACGGCACCTCAATGCTACCCGCTATGGGATGAAGATGCGCATAAATATACACATAAAAACATGCACAGACAGGGGAATATCACCAGCCAGCCTTCCATAGCCAGTTACTCAAGCTGCTGGGGAGCTTAGAGCCTCAGCAGAGCTGCAAAAATGCTGGGCTGTGGGGAAGAAAGTGGTGGCACTTAGCATTAAGTTTATCCCAGGCCTCCCGAGTGAGCCTCGTGTCTCTCCCAAAAAGAAGAGGTACTGATGTCGGAGGGTCAGGGATGACTGAAAATGGCCTGAAATCTGCCACACTGCTCTGGCACGGTGTTCTCACACAGGTGTTGTCATCTCCTCAGGCTCAACCCACACCAAAAAGCCAACATTGCTTCGCTCACCACCTTCCATGGGAGCTGCATGCAGCCTACTCGCGTTTGTTCAGCTGTAGACGGAGGCTGCAATGATGAACGGAGTGAAGCTCATTAACAGCTTGCAGAGACCTGAACATTTCAAATGTGGTGCTACAGAGGCACCAAGTACCATTTAAACACAGTGTGAAAAACTTTCTGCTCTTCCCAAACTCTTCCCAAGCCATCTTCCACCTCCTTCCTACTGACATTGCTTCTGCAGAGGTGCCAGGAGCCTTCAAGGTTACTGCTCCTGCTCTCCTCTGGTGTTTTCTGAGCTATTTCTTTGAAGCAAAGCCTGGAGGGACCTCTCCTCCTTAGGCCTGGTGGCTGGGGTGTCACTCATGCCTTCACTGTCTCATCTGCCTCTCCTCTGTGACACAAGACTCTTCTTGTCTCCCAAGAGCTGCCAGGCATGGCTTGTCACTCTCCCGCGGAAAGCACAGCAGTCATTTGTGCTCATAAGGAAACAGCACTTCTAATGGCAGCAGAGAAAGTCCTGTGGAAAAGGAAGATACAAAGCACTAATTCAGTGGAGTTCAAGGACACGAGCAGGCTCCCTGCATTTAACCTCTGCACCAGCAGTGAGGAGCAGGTGAGCAGCAGTGGAGGCCCTGCAGGGCATCCCCTTGTCATTTGAAGGAGCTGCCATTATCCGAAGCTGGAGGTACAAGGTCAGCTCCTGGGGCAGAGTTAACACCATCACGGCAAGTAAGGCTCCGGCTCTGCAATCCTTGATATCCTGGGAACAGCAGAAAAAAAGGCAAAGCTTTCCCCAGTTACTTTCTTTGAAATCGTTGGTAACGGACTGCTCCACCCAAGAAGCTGTTCCCGCAGTTTACCCTGCTTGTCCCCAGGACAGGGGAGGCCGGCTGGGAGCCAGAGGCTGGCAGCACACCGCTGTAGCCTGCCTG
>NW_009260484.1:2302222-2309477 GCF_000687185.1 Egretta garzetta
CCGGCTTGCCCCAGGGACAGGGGAGGCCGGCTGGGAGCCAGAGGCTGGCAGCTCACCGCTGTAGCCTGCCTGTGTCTGCCTGCTGCGGGGCTAGTGGGGAAACGCTGTACCTGTCCTCCCAAACGCTGCTTTTGCCCCGCCGTCCGCCCCTCCGGGGACATTCCCACCACCAGCGCTTACCCTGAGCTCTGTTGTGGTGAGCTCACCTTTCATTTATGGTGTTAAAAGCTTTCTAAATCTGTTGGGTTTTTTTTTCCTTGCACTTTCCCCTAAGGTAAACACCTCAATTTCAGGCTGAGTCATATCTCCTTACGACACTTGTGCTGACATGCTGGGATAAGTAAGTGGTGCGCAGTACCTGTCTCCAGCTAGATGCTGCAGCCCAGCATCCCGCAAGTGTGAGAGCCTTCGAAGTGATACAGCAGCCCAGGAGCTGAAGCTATCCAGTATTTTTAAGGCTGAGATGCAGACAACAGCTCATCATTAGCATTGCAGTCATGGTGCAATGCCATGCCGGTTCCCACAATGCCACAGAGCAGGCACTGCTCTCCCACCCGGCTCTCCCTGCCTGTGGGAGGGACATTACTCACAGGATTTCCTTGTCTTTTACAGTAATAGCTGCTGTAGCTGCTTCACGGGACCATTGGCAGCCCACAATAAGTTATGGCAGCCTTCAAGTAGCTGTGACTTATGCCGGGGCATGGCCTTTGTCTGGGCAGCATGGGCTCAAGGATGCACAAGTCAGGTGGCCTCTGACTGCAGCAAGAACTTCTCTTCCTTTTCTCTATTTCACTGGTTTTGTCCACCCATCAGCTCTTCCTTCCTTTGTTTCCCTTGTTTCAACTTGTCTTTCTTAGTCAAAAGCCCATTTCTTCCTTGCAAAGTCACCCTATAACTGTGTTGCACTTGGATCCGTCGTGGCAGGGTTTGAAGGAGAACTGTCCAGGACACAGGAGGTGCCCAGCGTGCAGCCCCGTGGAGGCTGGTGAGGCACAGCACCTCCTGCTCCTCCTGTTGGAGTGAAAACCCAAGTATCCTGCACAACCGACCCTTAGGAGGGCGCAAAGAGGGAAGCTCCCAGTGAAAAAAGTACAGCGAAGAGGAGAGAAGACCATGACACCACAAAGAAAGGCAGGTGGCCTGTTCTGCTTAGGTGCCTACACTCAGCAGCAGTCCAGTGAGAGCAAAAGTTGATGTGGCCAAACTGTTCCATAAAGTGTGTATTAGGAGTCCAAAGTCAGGGAGGAACATTAAGGAGCAGCTTTTGCTGCCTTACCACCTTCCCAGTGACAAGAATTTACTCCATCTGTGTACTCAAAGCCTGGCTTTTCTCACATCCAGTGTCTGAGCCAGCTCTTCCCAGGAGCACCTTGGTGGTGTGGAGACCGGGAGCTGGTCGATGCCGTGCCTGGTGACAGCAGTGGGCTCATGGAGGCTCTCTTCCAGTCCCATGCACAGCCAGTCATCTCTGGCTATAGACTCAGGAGCAGCAATATTATTACATTAGATCAATATTATACAGATTAACTCTATTCCCAAGGTCTTATTTAGAGAAGGATTGAGAAGATTTTCATTCTGGCTTGCCATCCCTCGCAGTCTGATGTTTCTCTTGATTTCTTCGCTTTCCTCGTGCAGCTGCCAGGTTTTCTGAGCTACCTCAGAAGCTAATTGGCCTGGATTTTGCCTTTCTCCCCTTAAGTAGACTTATTGATGACTTTCTTCTCCTGTGCATGCCAGTGTGACTGCAATGGCAATGCTAAGCCCACACATGTTGCTGTCTCAAGTTTGTCTGCTGTGTGAGGCAAATAGAAAGCATTTTGGTCCGTCACTAACCCAGCAGGTGTCCTGAGGGTTTCTAGTGAGCAGAACGAATGGAAACCACTTCTCTTTTCCTTGCTACTTATTTGATTTTTGCAGTCATTTAACTGTTCTTCCTTACTTTAGAGGAGGTGAAGACAACAGTCCAGTATATAGAGCTTATTTTGTCACTGTACACTCATTCCCACGACACTGCTGGTGGTCAGTGAAAACTTGAGTGGACGTTGCAGAGACACAGCCCATGTTTGATCTTCTTTTACCTACAGAGGCCCTCTTACCTTCTTGGACTTACTTTCTGAAGCTTTTTCTGTCACCAGCCCACCCAGGGTCACCTCCATGTAATTGGTTGTCAAAATGGGTGGCATAAATTGACCTCTAGAAGTCAAAGTCTATCGCTCTCCTGTGACTGTTGAGGGTGCCCAGGCAGACTAGCTAAGACTAAACCTTTTAAAAGAGAGGTGAATTCCAGCCTCAGGTGCTCAAACCTGAGTGTTACTCTTGGCCCAGGGAGAGGTGGCTGTGCTACCTCCAAGGCACGGGGGCAGAGCTGGTGGGCCACTGGTGCTGTTCCCATCTCTCATCCTTTTGTCCCCATGTGGTGACGCTACCACTCCTCCCTTTGCTGTACTGAGGAATATGTAGCCTCAGGGGAGCTGCAGCCTAGAAGCCTGATGCTTGGAAGCCTTTCAGCCCAAGGGGCCTGTTTTCCTGGCAGGAGTCACATGGCAGAAATCCTTGCTAAACACTAACAACTCCTAATTCAAGGAGCTATGGGCTGCAGTACAGTGTCCTTCCAGCCTTCAGCAATCTCGGATCTTTTTGTAGCTGGGTACTAGAAAAACAAGGCAGTAATTTGATTCTGTGAGATCTCAAGGGTGTTTTGTCTGAGATCATAAGGAGGAACCGTCATGATCCAAACAGCAGATTTTACCTCTCATTTATTGGCTTATGCACATCAGATACTTTCGGAGCCGCTATTCTGCCTGTTAGACACTTGGCCCTGGGCTTGTCCTGGGTCCCTACTCAACTCAGTTCCCATGACCCCGGTGGGGGACTTGGTATCCCCATAGGGTGCCCAGTGGCTAGTGGTACTTCCCAGGAGCCCTGCGCATGTGTGGGGCCGCAGAGTCAGGTGGCTGCCAGAATGGGCAAGGCTATAGTTCTGTGGCTGCTGGAAGCCAGATCCCTGCAGCAGGAAGGGTGCTGGCACTGCTGGGGTCATGCTGTGGGTGTAAAACATAAATGAAACCTGAACAGTGAAAAATAAGTAAGTAAAAAGCGAAAGAGAATGCTCATCCTAAGGAGAATCTATGACACAGCACTGATTTTATTTAGACTTTTTTCTTTTACATTCTTCTAACAGTTCAATTCCTTGGTCCTTTTCCTGCCAGGATTGCAAGAGATACATTTTCCATGCAGTAGTTCCTGTGAGGTTTGGAAACATACCCTGTTTCCCTGCTCCCTCCCTGCCTCTCAGTGCTTCCCATGGGCCTGCTCCTGTGCCACGCTGTGCATCTGGGTGCTCTGGGGGCAAAAGACAGGATCCTCACCTGAGTAGCAGCAAGACAATACAGGAACATCGATGCATAGCTTTAATGAATGGCGAGACAGAAGTAGCATTTGCTAGGAATAATCTCGTGACGCAGATTTCTGGTGTATATTTGGCTCATATCTGCTACAATAGTTTAATGGATATTTGCCATTAATACACTTCTGTTAAAAGGAAAAAAAAAAGGGGAATAAAAGGAGATTATTCTTGGAAGCAAATCTTACGGTTTTCTATGCTTCTCCGCCAGCCACTTTATTTTGGTCCCGCTGAGGCAGTGATCTCACCGAAGCCGTGGTGTTGGCCAAGGGCCAGCTCATGAGGCCAGCTACAGCTGCAGCCTCCCAGAAACGAACAGGGGGTGGTGAGGATGAGCCTGCCCACCCCTCTGTGCCGCTATCAGGCTGTGAGTGGGGCGAGAGCCAGGCAATGCAGCAGCGTCGAGCCCATCGGGTAGGGCAATTGTGGGACCTGGGGGCAGAGGGGCTGCAGCAGGACTCTCAAGGACGCTGTGGCCTGGATATTTTTCCCAGAAAAACCGGTGTCTTTCTAAGCAGTCCCACAATGTGCCAAGCCCGTAAATCCGTCCAAGAAGCAGAGATGTGGTGATGCAGGGAACTCACAGCATAGCTCCTTCCAGTGGCCTGGCCACCTGTGAAGATCTTGGTGGCATCAGCCTCACACAGGAGAAGCGATGGATCAGCAGTTTCACTGGACACCCTGGTTGCACCAAGGGCTATGTAATGAACATTCCTGTGCGGTCTGGATCCTGCCATTGCAAAACTGGAAAGAAAAAGAAAAAGAAAAGAGGTGCAAAACCTCACTGCATTTCATTGCATTGTGCAAGGCCAACAATTCTGCAAAGACAGAGGAAAGCAAAACTCCCTCTTCTCCCTTTGCTCAGGTGTTAAGGGATCCCGCTCCCCCTGCCTGACTTCCATGACCGCCTGTCTTTCCCTTGGCTTAAAGCCATAGGGTTTTCCTGGTTAGAAGCGCTGCTGTAATAGTACCTCTGGGAGGAACGGCAAGCACAGCTGGATCCCGCCAGTGTTTTATGTGCAAGCATACATACACACAGGCACGCACAGGTTTGCCTGGCTGTGTCTGGGGACGTGGTCTCCTGGTGGAGACTTTTTGCCATGTTAATCTTCTCCCCACCCTCTCACAGGAGACGTGTGACACATGGTGGGACCGCCACTTCATTACGTGATGATAATCCCTTCACATCAGCTCCCCGTCTCCTGTTTCAATTGAAAAGCTCTTAAAATACTTAGTTGGGGGGGAAAAAAGTCCTTTTTGCGTGACATGATACACAAATTTCAGCCTGTAACTAAAGGAGTAATTGCACATGTGCCATTTGCACATGACCTAACCACCTCTCTGTGCTGCCAAAACAGTCTTTGCTGTGACTGATGTTCTCAGCTGCTGTTTTGTTTCCTTAAAAAATCTGAGCCCAGGCAATACATTTCAGTCCATTTGGGAGCTGCCAGGGGTCACTTTGAGAAACGCCTGGAAGCCAATTAGGGGAGGGGGGTTTGCTGCTGTTGTTTAAACATCTCTGGGACAAGATTTTGAAATGCATTTAAAAACCTAAGAGTTTAGAGCAGGTGCCTAGGGGATTTTCAAGAAAACCTGCACTTCTTATCTGTAAATCACAACCCCTAAGTATTTCTGAAAATCTGACCTTAAGTCATGTGCTGAATGAAAGCAGAGCCATCATGACAGGCATCGGCAGAGCTCTCGGTCATGCCTGGGTGTAGCACCATGAGGCACGCCAGCAAAATTTTTTCTCTGTGGAGTAGCACAGCTGACTTCTTTGCTTTAGCTTGCCAGGGCGAAACACCACACCAAGGCAGGCAGCAAGTGAGGAACTGCGAGGGGAGGGGTTTTTTGTTGATAATCTGGAAGGGAAGAAGCGTTTTGGGTCAGATCAGAGCTGTTGCATTCCTTGACATAAGGCTGGACAGGAAGGGCAACTGCATATTTGTAAAGATAAACAACCAGTTCACCAGTTAAGCTGGTGCCTTAGCAGAGCAAGCACAGCTGTCTGTAGGTGGTTGCTTGAGAGCAGCGTTGAGATCCCTGTAAAGGGAGGGGGGACACTTCCTCCCACTGCTGTTTTCCTGGTCTCGCCATGGAGGGAAGGCAGGTCTTTCCCCCTGGCAGTCTCACTCACCCCTCCCAAATCTGCAGCACAGTCACTGTACACCACCTCAAAAATATGGGAGCTTCTCCCATTGCTGGATCCATGCACTGCTGCCGAAGCTGTGATGCTTGGCAGTCTCTCTCCCCTCCTGCTTAGTACCTGTGCCTGTACTGCAATATTCCCAAATCCCATCCCGCCTGCTCTGTCCCACTGAGGCGTAGCTCCTGGTGATGTCTTCCCTTCCTTTCTTTTTCAGAAAGGGCCAGCAGCCCCTTGTGTGCCCCAGCTTACTTGCCTCTTCAGTGCAAAAGCTCTCACGCCCCAACCCCCTGGGAACTGCAGGCGAAATGTAGTTTCCACTTCAGAGCACGCACAGGCTCTTGAAAAGCCTCCCTGGCTGTTTGTCTGAGGTTTTGTTTGGAGGGGGCTCTTGGGATGTCGGGGAGCATGGGAGGAAATAATGGCCCCAGGTGTTATGTGAGGAGCCCCGAGCCAGGCTGCGTGCTCAGGATGCACTCCACAAAATGGAAAATAATTTGGAAATTATTATAATTCTCAAAAGCCAAAATCCTGGACTCGGCACCGGTGAGCAGCCACCAAGCTGTGCACTGAGGGGAAGGAGTCTTGCTACTGAGTGGAAGAGAAATTGTTTCACCAACATTGGGTCAGCCTGGGGATGAGGGAGAAAAACAAGGGCCCTATTTAAGCACTTCCAGCAAGATTTTTACATCCTGGAAGAGAAAGCACTGATTCAGATCAGAGCACTGTTATCTGAGCCTGGGCCTCTGAGAGCACCTCCAGACCAGCAGGTCTCCAGCTGCGTCCTGCAAAGGGCTGAGTTACCTCTGATGTCCCTCAGCCATGGACTTTTCCCTGGCCTGAAGTGCAAAGCTGCTGCCAGGCACATTCTTCTCTTCTTGCCAAGGAAAGGCAAAGTTTACCTGTGGGATATTTGCGAGCAGAGAGGCTTATTCCAAACGCGCTGCCCCATGCTGGGTGTGTGGGCAGGGGAAGGCACAGCTCTCCCTCCCATAAACTGTTCAGTGCAAAGTGAACAGAGCGTGACACCCCGTGTTGCCTGAGCCAGCATCCCAGAGGAGTGTGTGGCAGGGGATGACGCCGTTACACGGCATCTTTGTCAGCAAAGGAAGATAATCCTTGTGCCACCCACAGCTCTCCCAGAAGAGCGCGGGCGAGAGGCAGCCTGGGGGAGGTCTCGTAGGCACTCGGCGGGAGCTGGCAGGAGGGCACCCTGTCTGCGGGGTGAAGAGAAGCCCTGAAGCCTGGGAAGGGAAATGGGCTTGTAGAAACACGCTCACACAGGTGGCAGGGAGACATGGTGGGAAAAAATAGGTTGTTGAAAGAGACAGGAGGCAACTCAGCAAACAGCAAGCAGCGCAGGACAGAAAAATCCAAAGCCTCAGGGTTCAAGCAAGCTGGAGAAAGGGTCACAAAAAGCACTTGTTGCCCTGGCGGAAGCAAATCTTACGGTTTTCTATGCTTCTCCGCCAGCCACTTTATTTTGGTCCCGCTGAGGCAGTGATCTCACCGAAGCCGTGGTGTTGGCCAAGGGCCAGCTCATGAGGCCAGCTACAGCTGCAGCCTCCCAGAAACGAACACCTTGAGGGGGGTGGTGAGGATGATCCTGCCCACCCCTCTGTGCCGCTATCAGGCTGTGAGTGGGGCGAGAGCCAGGCAATGCAGCAGCGTCGAGCCCATCGGGTACGGCAATTGTGGGGCCTGGG
>NW_009260484.1:2310061-2331168 GCF_000687185.1 Egretta garzetta
AGTCGGGTGGCGTCCAGAATGGGCAAGGCTATAGTTCTGTGGCTGCTGGAAGCCAGATCCCTGCAGCAGGAAGGGTGCTGGCACTGCTGGGGTCATGCTGTGGGTGTAAAACATAAATGAAACCTGAACAGTGAAAAATAAGTAAGTAAAAAGCGAAAGAGAATGCTCATCCTAAGGAGAATCTATGACACAGCACTGATTTTATTTAGACTTTTTTCTTTTACATTCTTCTACCAGTTCAATTCCTTGGTCCTTTTCCTGCCAGGATTGCAAGAGATACATTTTCCATGCAGTAGTTCCTGTGAGGTTTGGAAACATACCCTGTTTCCCTGCTCCCTCCCTGCCTCTCAGTGCTTCCCATGGGCCTGCTCCTGTGCCACGCTGTGCATCTGGGTGCTCTGGGGGCAAAAGACAGGATCCTCACCTGAGTAGCAGCAAGACAATACAGGAACATCGATGCATAGCTTTAATGAATGGCGAGACAGAAGTAGCATTTGCTAGGAATAATCTCGTGACGCAGATTTCTGGTGTATATTTGGCTCATATCTGCTACAATAGTTTAATGGATATTTGCCATTAATACACTTCTGTTAAAAGGAAAAAAAAAAGGGGAATAAAAGGAGATTATTCTTGGAAGCAAATCTTACGGTTTTCTATGCTTCTCCGCCAGCCCATTTATTTTGGTCCCGCTGAGGAGGCAGTGACACCGAAGCCGTGGTGTTGGCCAAGGGCCAGCTCATGAGGCCAGCTACAGCTGCAGCCTCCCAGAAACGAACAGGGGGTGGTGAGGATGAGCCTGCCCACCCCTCTGTGCCGCTATCAGGCTGTGAGTGGGGCGAGAGCCAGGCAATGCAGCAGCGTCGAGCCCATCGGGTAGGGCAATTGTGGGACCTGGGGGCAGAGGGGCTGCAGCAGGACTCTCAAGGACGCTGTGGCCTGGATATTTTTCCCAGAAAAACCGGTGTCTTTCTAAGCAGTCCCACAATGTGCCAAGCCCGTAAATCCGTCCAAGAAGCAGAGATGTGGTGATGCAGGGAACTCACAGCATAGCTCCTTCCAGTGGCCTGGCCACCTGTGAAGATCTTGGTGGCATCAGCCTCACACAGGAGAAGCGATGGATCAGCAGTTTCACTGGACACCCTGGTTGCACCAAGGGCTATGTAATGAACATTCCTGTGCGGTCTGGATCCTGCCATTGCAAAACTGGAAAGAAAAAGAAAAAGAAAAGAGGTGCAAAACCTCACTGCATTTCATTGCATTGTGCAAGGCCAACAATTCTGCAAAGACAGAGGAAAGCAAAACTCCCTCTTCTCCCTTTGCTCAGGTGTTAAGGGATCCCGCTCCCCCTGCCTGACTTCCATGACCGCCTGTCTTTCCCTTGGCTTAAAGCCATAGGGTTTTCCTGGTTAGAAGCGCTGCTGTAATAGTACCTCTGGGAGGAACGGCAAGCACAGCTGGATCCCGCCAGTGTTTTATGTGCAAGCATACATACACACAGGCACGCACAGGTTTGCCTGGCTGTGTCTGGGGACGTGGTCTCCTGGTGGAGACTTTTTGCCATGTTAATCTTCTCCCCACCCTCTCACAGGAGACGTGTGACACATGGTGGGACCGCCACTTCATTACGTGATGATAATCCCTTCACATCAGCTCCCCGTCTCCTGTTTCAATTGAAAAGCTCTTAAAATACTTAGTTGGGGGGGAAAAAAGTCCTTTTTGCGTGACATGATACACAAATTTCAGCCTGTAACTAAAGGAGTAATTGCACATGTGCCATTTGCACATGACCTAACCACCTCTCTGTGCTGCCAAAACAGTCTTTGCTGTGACTGATGTTCTCAGCTGCTGTTTTGTTTCCTTAAAAAATCTGAGCCCAGGCAATACATTTCAGTCCATTTGGGAGCTGCCAGGGGTCACTTTGAGAAACGCCTGGAAGCCAATTAGGGGAGGGGGGTTTGCTGCTGTTGTTTAAACATCTCTGGGACAAGATTTTGAAATGCATTTAAAAACCTAAGAGTTTAGAGCAGGTGCCTAGGGGATTTTCAAGAAAACCTGCACTTCTTATCTGTAAATCACAACCCCTAAGTATTTCTGAAAATCTGACCTTAAGTCATGTGCTGAATGAAAGCAGAGCCATCATGACAGGCATCGGCAGAGCTCTCGGTCATGCCTGGGTGTAGCACCATGAGGCACGCCAGCAAAATTTTTTCTCTGTGGAGTAGCACAGCTGACTTCTTTGCTTTAGCTTGCCAGGGCGAAACACCACACCAAGGCAGGCAGCAAGTGAGGAACTGCGAGGGGAGGGGTTTTTTGTTGATAATCTGGAAGGGAAGAAGCGTTTTGGGTCAGATCAGAGCTGTTGCATTCCTTGACATAAGGCTGGACAGGAAGGGCAACTGCATATTTGTAAAGATAAACAACCAGTTCACCAGTTAAGCTGGTGCCTTAGCAGAGCAAGCACAGCTGTCTGTAGGTGGTTGCTTGAGAGCAGCGTTGAGATCCCTGTAAAGGGAGGGGGGACACTTCCTCCCACTGCTGTTTTCCTGGTCTCGCCATGGAGGGAAGGCAGGTCTTTCCCCCTGGCAGTCTCACTCACCCCTCCCAAATCTGCAGCACAGTCACTGTACACCACCTCAAAAATATGGGAGCTTCTCCCATTGCTGGATCCACGCACTGCTGCCGAAGCTGTGATGCTTGGCAGTCTCTCTCCCCTCCTGCTTAGTACCTGTGCCTGTACTGCAATATTCCCAAATCCCATCCCGCCTGCTCTGTCCCACTGAGGCGTAGCTCCTGGTGATGTCTTCCCTTCCTTTCTTTTTCAGAAAGGGCCAGCAGCCCCTTGTGTGCCCCAGCTTACTTGCCTCTTCAGTGCAAAAGCTCTCACGCCCCAACCCCCTGGGAACTGCAGACGAAATGTAGTTTCCACTTCAGAGCACGCACAGGCTCTTGAAAAGCCTCCCTGGCTGTTTGTCTGAGGTTTTGTTTGGAGGGGGCTCTTGGGATGTCGGGGAGCATGGGAGGAAATAATGGCCCCAGGTGTTATGTGAGGAGCCCCGAGCCAGGCTGCGTGCTCAGGATGCACTCCACAAAATGGAAAATAATTTGGAAATTATTATAATTCTCAAAAGCCAAAATCCTGGACTCGGCACCGGTGAGCAGCCACCAAGCTGTGCACTGAGGGGAAGGAGTCTTGCTACTGAGTGGAAGAGAAATTGTTTCACCAACATTGGGTCAGCCTGGGGATGAGGGAGAAAAACAAGGGCCCTATTTAAGCACTTCCAGCAAGATTTTTACATCCTGGAAGAGAAAGCACTGATTCAGATCAGAGCACTGTTATCTGAGCCTGGGCCTCTGAGAGCACCTCCAGACCAGCAGGTCTCCAGCTGCGTCCTGCAAAGGGCTGAGTTACCTCTGATGTCCCTCAGCCATGGACTTTTCCCTGGCCTGAAGTGCAAAGCTGCTGCCAGGCACATTCTTCTCTTCTTGCCAAGGAAAGGCAAAGTTTACCTGTGGGATATTTGCGAGCAGAGAGGCTTATTCCAAACGCGCTGCCCCATGCTGGGTGTGTGGGCAGGGGAAGGCACAGCTCTCCCTCCCATAAACTGTTCAGTGCAAAGTGAACAGAGCGTGACACCCCGTGTTGCCTGAGCCAGCATCCCAGAGGAGTGTGTGGCAGGGGATGACGCCGTTACACGGCATCTTTGTCAGCAAAGGAAGATAATCCTTGTGCCACCCACAGCTCTCCCAGAAGAGCGCGGGCGAGAGGCAGCCTGGGGGAGGTCTCGTAGGCACTCGGCGGGAGCTGGCAGGAGGGCACCCTGTCTGCGGGGTGAAGAGAAGCCCTGAAGCCTGGGAAGGGAAATGGGCTTGTAGAAACACGCTCACACAGGTGGCAGGGAGACATGGTGGGAAAAAATAGGTTGTTGAAAGAGACAGGAGGCAACTCAGCAAACAGCAAGCAGCGCAGGACAGAAAAATCCAAAGCCTCAGGGTTCAAGCAAGCTGGAGAAAGGGTCACAAAAAGCACTTGTTGCCCTGGCTTGGATATTTCTGGCATGAGTATTTTTCCATTGCTGGTGTCCTGTTAGCTGACCAAGAGATGGGAGGTGGGAACGCAGCTCCCATGAAGAGCCCGGGCCCTTTTTGTGTACCTGGCTGCTGCGCGTGACAGCCCATTTAGTGCGTGAAGGCAGACAGGCTGCAGGAAACGGGGAGAAACAATGAGGTTCTGCTTTGCTGGTGCAACAGCTTGACAAGTGTTGGAGAGGAAACGCTTCCATGACAAGGGCAGGGTGAGGCAGAGGCCAGAGGGCACATTTTTCATGCTGCGAGGGCTTTTTGGTGTCAGCGCTGCACTCATACAATGAAGCTCAGCACAGGGCAGTACTTGGCTGGTGGGGTCAGTGCCTCTCGGTGGGGGGGGAGCAGGGGGTTCCCAGTTTGAGAACTGTGGAAAACTACAGGAAAAAAAGCCTTAGGAGTTGTCCCAGAGAAGGGAAAAGCAGCTGGGGCATTTCAGGGGGAACTAGAAAGTAGCCGGAATTACAAGTGCCCATCTCCTTCAGCTCTGCCCCTACGGAGCCTTGAACTTCCCTACCCAGCTCGGGGTGGTATTATAAGGGTGAAATCGTTGACATTTATGAAGTGCTTTGAAGATAAAAAGAGATGTTAAGTTTTACCGGGCCAAGATCTGAGGCCCACATTTAATATTCCTCGAGCTGTCAGGCACAAATCTCACACCAGGAGTTTACCACACGTTGCTTGTAAGCAGCAGAAGGAGCTGCCCCCCGTTCCCATGCCCACCTCCCCGCTGCAGCCCCGTGCCCTGTCAGCTCTCCCATCAGAGCTCTTTCCTGGGCTGGCTGTAAGCCAGAGTGCTGAGAGGATCCGAGTTACGACATTGCAGAACTGCAGCCTCATTAAAACAAAGAGGGAAAACAGGAGATGAAGAGGAAGGTACACAAGAGAGATGGAAGACTGGCACGAGGTTTGTGTACATGTTTATATTATCCCAATCATTTAGGATACGAATTGAAGTAGCCCCTGAAACTTGTTTTTGGCTGGGGCTCCCGTTGTGCTCAGAGCTGTATCAACACAAGCCATCCCCTGCTCTGTCCCTGCCCCAAACTGTAGACAAGGCAAGCGATGGATTAATTTCCTCCAGACTTTTCTATGGGGCTCGTCACTGTGACATGGGAGAACTTCAGACATCAATTAAATTCTTTCCAGAACAACCCCATGAGACTGAGGAAGGGGAAATGAGGAAAAGCTTTGTGGCTCTGAGGGCTCATCTCTGCTGCAAACCAGGCCCAAATTTCAAGTTAGGTACACGGAAAACAAGAAACTGTGATGGCCTTCAGGCTAAGTGACTCACCCAGCTCTGTGCAGGAATTTTGTGGCAAAGGCTGGACTAACACCTAGTGCTCCTGGACAGTATTCAAATCAGTTACCCCCCGTGAAATTGCTTCTTCTCCTCCTGAAGTCCCTTCCCTCAGCCATTCACTACACAGCTTCTTCACCAGAAGACACTCCCTCTCTACCCTACCATGATGCATCTGCAAGGTGTCCAGATATTGTGTGATACAGGGACCAAATAAATGGCTCTAAAGACTGTATGCAACTAATATGCATGTATGTGGGGAACATGTGTTTTAGTTTTCCTGCCTGCCCTGCTCCTTCTCCCAAGCAGCCCTCCTTGCCCATTTTGCTTGGAGTTGGGCAGCGCCCTCCCAGCCTTGCATTGCCTGCACCCAGCAGCGACACCACCGAAGTTTTAGCTATGCAACCCAGGGATGCCTCCCTGCTCCTGAGGCTAAGTGACACAGCACAGCTTGCGCTGCTCACCAAGGCTCTTTCCTGCCCCTGGGCAGGCTTTGCCTGTGGGGAGCCATCCCTCACGTGTGACACTGAACTGTGCTCAGCCACTGCTGGCCGTGGACCAACACCATGCCAAGAAGCATGCAAATTATTTGTGTGCAGGTGATCAGAGGATGGTGTTTGAGCCCACACTCTGGCCCTGTTTCATACGCTAGCATAAAGGCAGCTGGAGAGGCCAGGAGAGGCAAGCTTCTCATTTCTAGTGACCATGACCCAAAGAAGGATGCTACTGGAGAGGTAAGTGGGGGGATAGGGCTTCTGGAGGGTGAGCGTTATCAACAACAGCTCAGCCCCCTATTTCCCTTCATGGCACCAAGAATGTGTTGTGGTCTGTGAGGCACTGCAAGGTCTCACAAGCTCTTCCAGAACCTCAGAGGTGCAGAGGCTTTGCACCAAAACCTGCTGTGCAAGAGCTGTGCCCCATCTGCCCTGCTGGGGCCATACAGAGCAGGGCAGGGGACTCAGTGTGGGGCACAACACTGACAAAAGGCAGCCAGATGTTATGGGGGTGGACATTGCCTGCCAAAACTGCTGTGAGAGCAGACCCACCACTGCGGGAACATCATGCTCTCCCTGGGCTGGGCTCTGCCCACAGCTAACCAAGAGGCTAGCAGTCTTTAATGAGCTTCGTCAGACTGACATTATGGTCAAATTGAGGCAGCTTTTTATGGGGATGATAAAATGAAAACTGTACCTAACAAAAGGCAACTCCTTCTGCAGGTTTCAGGCTTTGACTTTGATCTATGCTGCTGTGGGTTCTATAAACCAAACCAAAAATAGGTAATTTTTTAGTGGAATATTTTTACTTGGCTATGCACTTTTAGGTTTTGAGTTTCTTTTTCAAAAACAGATAAGATTTTTTTGGCTGAAGCTTTTCTTCGCTGTGGGGAGGACACAGGGGCATGGAAAATTTCAGGACCTAAAGGCTTAAAGCATTTGTCAAAACCATAATCAGCAGGCAAAAGGGGCTCATACCAGGAAGCATGAGGTGATCCCAACAATAAGTGACACTAACAGTTCAGCTTACAATACATCTAAAATATAGTTTATAAGGTCTCATATACTCTGTTAGATTGTGTTTCTACAGTGCTAAAGTACTTCACCCCAAGAGAAGTGTGTGGGCTTCTGGCAGGAGGGGAAGCAAGAGCTGGGAGGAAAGGATGTGAAAGAAGAACTAGACGCCTTCTCGCTTCTCAGTCAGCCAGCTCTCCCTGGTCCCTGCAGCTGCCAAGAACTTTTGTATGACAATAGCAATAACACAAAAACCTGTTAAATATAGATTCAACTGAATTTAAATTGAGGAGAAGCATCTATAGTAGTCAAGGTTTGGTGTATGTGGCTTGAATATGGCATTGTTCTTAATTATTGAAATCTACAAACCTGAAGCAAATTTATTAGAAGAAAAAAAGTTTTCCAGCACACTGCTGCTTGCATGACAGCTCTGGTTTTGCCTTTACAAACTCAAGATAGTGAAAGTTTACCAGTTCTGTCTCCAGTCTTTTACTTCCCAAGATGCCAGTTACGGCATAGGCCTCCAACGCATTCCAGACTCTTTTGTACTCTGCCTTTAAAAACCTTTATGAGAAGGGGCACAACAGCTTATCAGGATGCTTGTGAGCTGTGACCATACAGGCTGAAAGTTAGAGCTGAGTAGATCTGAGAAGAGCCAGACTCTCTGTGTGATTTGGCAAACAACAGCAGCAGACAGTACCCAAGGCAGAGCTGTGTGCATACTTGAAACACTTTCCTGGGGCTTCGCAAAGACCACCACAATTTGCTGAGAAGCTCTGGCAGTGCTGTTGGGTCTTCACACCAGGGGCAGCTTGTAGATGTGCTGGAGGAGAGAGGGATGGGGATCCTCTGCAAGACGGCGTGCCTTCTCCACTCGCCCAAAAATTGCCACACAAGCTCTCTTGTCCCGCCAGGGATGGGGGGAAGGCAGCGATGTCTTTCCCTTGCTGCCATGGCCACATCTCTTGGAGATAACCCTGCTCTCACCTTTTATCTCAGAAGTCCAAATATCTGATGAGGGGGTGCTCCCTGTGCTGCCAAGCTGTGTTCTCCTGCGATACCTGGCTGGGGCAGGCAGTACCTTTGGCTGTATTTACACAGACACAGACACAGTTCAGTGTGTAAATACCTGAGCCAGGACTAGTTTAACTGGCTTTAGCAGTGGTAATCGTGTGGCCGCAGTGGCACAGAGCTTGGTGTTGGCCAAATCAGCTCAGAGGGAAGTCTGTTGCATGACAGCAATGCACACTCTTACTTTAGGAGTAACCCATAAATAGTTTTTCAGGAAAAAATACAGAAGTACAATATGCTAAAAAGCAAAGGTTTGCAGCAAGGTGTTCTCTCCAGAAGGCCCCTGAAACAACTCGGGGTAGCATGACAGGCATGCGAACTCGTCACTCCTTCCATTGCCAGGGTTACTGTGCAGAAAATACATGGATTAAAAATGAAGAAATGCTCCAAGTAAAGAAACTGATTTGAGAATACCCAGACCTGAAGCCATATTTAAATGCATGGCTTGCTTCACTGGATGGTGCTGGGTGTAGGAAGGCTTGGGTTTGTTTCCCACATTTTTTTTATTTTTTTTTTAGTCTTTGTGGCTGATGGTAACAGCATTGCCTGAGTGTTCATAGAATCCTGCACATACCTTGGTACACGGACACTTCCCTTAGAAAAGAGTTCCCTTACCTTAGTCTGCAACGGGGGTGGTCTGGTTTCGGCCACAGCACAAACCGCCAGGCACCGTGGTTACTTCTGCAGCTCTCTCATCTGATGGGACTGGGGAATAAGCCTTTACTCTCCTGCATGGGAGGACAAAGCAAGCCCTGGAGGTAGACTTTGCTGGCCATGCCTGCCTTTCTGATTCCTGCCTCCTGAGCCTACCACACGGGTGGGCTGGGGAGAGCAGTGGGGAGAGGGTGGGGATGCCTCGACCGATGTGTTGACGCTGCCTACAGCAGTCAGCAATGCTGAGCTTGGTAGCTGGGTTTGGTAGCAGGGCTGAGAAGAGGGGAAAGCCATCACCACCTGGCCAAGGACAAGCTGCAGAGTGGGTCCTCCAGGGATCAGAGGCAACTGGGGAGCAGACTGTGCCCCGAGGCACTTACGTATGCTGAAAAGCACCTTACTTGCCCCACAGCCCAGGGGGAATCAGGAGCATTGCTCCTGCCTTGTGGCAGGAAGGAAGAATGAACAAGAACGATGCCTTCAGTGGCTGCTTTCAGCCCAGCATCCTATTGCTATTATATCTACACTGAGACTTTTCACCTGTGATTGCCTCTTTTACTTCCATCTCTATGCCAGATCAGCTTTTATTTTGTATCCATATGGTGCTAACAATGTGGGATTCATGAGGAGAGCTGACGGGCAATGCAGAGATACAATAACCACAGACAAATATATCACAGTGGCAGCATGAGGAACTGCAAAGGTCTCTGCTCTGCCAAGTGGGGGACCAGTACAGCAGGACAACTTGGTGTTTCCAGGTTATTTACAGGTGGTGCTGAAAAACTTGTGCTGGGCTGTGTTGTTAACCTGTTTGGATGCACTTATGGAGGAGAAATATGGAGCCAGAGGCTGGCACAGCCATCATTTGTCTGATTTCTGTGTGTGGTTCCTGAAAACAGGGGATCTGCAATTTGTGTTGACGAGTACACAGTTTATGGTACCTATGCACCTCCAGTGCTGCAAAGCTTCATATATCTACTTCCATCATGGGCACTGAAGGGCAATGAAGTGTGCAATGTATAGACATTTCCACCATTTACAAGGAAAGGTGGTGATCCTACTGCTCTTCTTTACAATGATCCTGCTCCCTGAGTCCCTTAGGAAGAAGGAAGAAGAAATTGTTTGCAGTTGCCGTCACTGAATACAAAGAGAAGCTGTGTCAGACAGCGGGCCAGACAAAAGTCACCCAAGACAAAATGCCATTGCAGCCATCAGTGGTGGAGCTGGACACTCAGTTTGTGTTTCCTATCCTGAAGTTAGGAATAAAACCATCTGAGGGAGGCTCCCAGGGTGGCTCTCAGCAGAGAGATCCTCTGAGGAGCAAAGCGATGAACAAGAATATCAGACTTGCCAGTGGTCTATTTCAGAGCTGGCTAAATGCTGAAAAAGGTATGGCAGGTTCGGGTCCTTTCCAAACTGTGACCCCTCAATACATTCCTTGTCCTTCTTTTCCATCCACCCACATTTGCTGCAGGGCAACACGAGTGGTGCAGAGCGGCATCACTGCTCTTGAAACCTGGTTACCGATGGCCACGATTAACCCACAGCCCCGTCCTAGTGGAACATTTGACCTTGTTGATTATTAACAGCGTGTTATGCAAGGGATAAAATCCTGCCTCCTGGGACCAAGATCCTGTGCCTGTAAGGAGCACAGCCAGTGAGGGTGTGTCCCTCCATAGGAGTATGACTTGGCTGACCTATGGATATTTCTGACATGCAGCTGGATATTGAGCCAGCTAAACAGCCAGAGTCTCCTTCCTTTTACTTTGCTTCATTTCAGAAAAGAAAGAATTGAAAAGCCCTACAAAGAGCTCAGAGCTGCTCTTGCACTGACATTATTTTGCGGAGCGATGTGTAAATGAAGAGCTCCTCCCTAATGCCAGGCCTTTAAAAGCCTTGGGACTGGAAATTTATGTGACTCTTAACCCCTCATGTTGTTACAGACTGTGACCCTGGATAGTTTAATAAGGTGGCTCCCCTCTCCGCTCCATCAGAAGGCTGCTCAGGGGAGATAAGGAGGCAGGATTTAGTCCCAAACCTCACATTTGCTGTCATCTTCAGCAGCAGGCAGCTGGGGCCGCTGCCCTCGGGAATGCCAGGCTGCCGAGGAGGTAGTGCTGAGCTCTGCCTCTCTCCCAGCTTCACTCCAGCCAGCATGACCACCAGCACCCTCAAAACTCTGCTCAGCAGCGGCTGAACTTCCAAGGCGCTCGTTTCCACCCTCCCCACGGATCCAAAACCATGGGAAGCTCCCTGCTCCCAGATTGGGGAATGCAGCCGGACCACACTGGACACCCACAGGGGCTGCATCTGATGAGGGATCCCACCAGCAGCCCTGGCAAGCCAGGGCAGGCAGCGCTGTCCTGCTCAGCGTGTGTTGAGCCAGAGGCTTTGCTCCCACGGAGAAGGAGGGGCAGCTCAGACACAGGTCTGTCCCGCTCAGGCAGTGCCCCAGCTGCCAGGTATCTGCTGCCTGGGGAGTCTCCCCCCTGTCTGCCTCGGGAACGGGTGCCAGAACGACCAGACCAGCCAAATCTTCTTCCCCCTTTCCTTTGCATTTCATTCTGTCTTGGTTTGGCAGCTTTCTTCTCCTCTTGAGGGCTCCAAAGGACACCCCACCCCACCTACCTCAGGCACTGCATTGGAGCCTCTAATTCAGTCACGCTGAGGCTGCAGATTGCAGCACATTTCCTCACCATGTTCAGCAAAGATGAAGACGGAAGCACTTCTGGTGCACTGTGAAAGAGGGAGGGGAGGAAAAAGGGCAATTTCCATCCATTTTTCTCCCTCTAGAAGCTTTCTTCTAGGCTTCATCAAAGCAGCAACCACTGGGTATGAGCAGTTTTGCCTGTGGTCAGAGGCAGCCACCAGGTCTGGGGAGCAGATCTGGGCAATTGCCTTGGTGGTCCCTTGCTAAGTAGCACCAGAAAATCCCATATGCCAGGGCCACTCGTGCCACCACAAACTGCTGCACCATCAACTGTCCCATGCTGCAAGGTGGCACAAGATGGCACACATCAGGCTGGGCAGCACAAATGCAGTGCAAGTGTATGTGTCTCCCGGCATGCATAGGCTGGTTGTTGAAGCCCAGTTCTTGTTGCACAACTAGTGATGGTTGTGCCTTTGTGTCAAATAAATCTGGTGCCTGGCTTGAGTTTTGAAGTCACGGGAAATAGCAAAGCCCTGGGAAGAAAAATGCTGGTTCAGCTTGGAAGCAGGAAACAGCTGGCTTGGCTGGTCCAGGTTGACCAGACCCCCAGAGCCCCAGCCCCAGGCACTGAGCTTGGCCATGGCCCATGAGGCTCCGCGTTTCAAACCCCAGACATGTCGTGCAGGCGACCTGGTAAGGTGGGGTGAACTTGGAGCTGCTGCCTTGGAAAACCACAGCTCTTCCACAGGTTACGTGGGTTTGGCATCCTCTGGCAAACCTTGCTTTGCAGGACAACCTTGGGCCAAGTCTAGTTTAGCACCTTTTTTGCAGTGCTAAATACTGGTTTGAGTCTATCAAGCGTTTCAAAGTTATCTTTGCAGGGAAGAGGACTAGAAATGTACTGTTGTTTGTCTCATATATTTTTCAGTGGAAGTCAGATGTTTTTTCTGGCATTTCATATTAAACACATTTAACAAGGTGTTCCCTTTCTCCGTCCCACACAGAGCTCTTTGCAGCACAGACCCTTCACCTTCCTGCTAGCTCACAGGCTGACAGCAGTGAGGACATTGCCCAAATGGCACAGGAGGAGAAACCGGGCTGTTATTAACTGTGTTTGGGTTTCTCCCTGCAAAGCCGGGAGCTTTGGTATTACTGTTCCTTTCCTCCACTCCTGGTTTGAACATTTTCCTCCCTCCCCAGCTTCAGTACAAACCAGCATTGCTTCCCATGCCGCCAACCAGCCTGACTTAAATCACAGTCACAAGGAGCTGTGCACAGCAATCCCAAGGCACAATGCTGAGTTGTGGGGAGGCAGGGTTGAGCTTTGCAAGAAGTAAAGGTCTGCGTGTGTTGCTGTGGCAGAAGAATATCAAATGGAGTGATTTAAGGAGAAAAGATGAGCTCTGACAGGTGATCTGAGCTCAGGCAGTGAGTCAGACTCCCCTGTCACTGGGGGGACAGAGCACCATATGACCAAAATCAATGTTCTAGACTTTGTGATGTAGTTACTGGGATTATTAAGATGACTGGATTTGCCCATTGGAGTGTACAGGATGAAACATATGGTACTAAACAAGCTAGCAAAGCAGTCAAGGGGCTCCTACATGAAGGGATTTGTATGTAAACGTAGTGGGGCAAGGCAAAAGCTGTGCTCCTGTAAGTTAATTTAGCTGCGTTTGCTGTAATGACAACGTAATTATAGGAGTGCAATTCAGGAGATTTATCTTTTTAATTAGTAAACTCCCATGTCCTTCAAAAATCTCCTTTCACAGCTACAGAGCCACCTGCGTCAAAGTGCAGTGGGGAGCCCTCGCTTACTCACGGCTCCTGTGCTCCGACTCGCCCCAAGCTGCAGAACTGCCACAGCTACGAGCAGATGGTCCCGCATCAAACGTTTCTTTCCCATGTCACTTACTATTAATTAATGGAATGTCGTTAGTGTGCATCATAATTTCCTTGGACACTTTTCTCATGCCAGTATATTTCATTTCAGTGATACCTTAAATACATATAGGTATAAAGCTATATTGCCTGGCAGCAGAAGTTTCCTAGTGGTCATTTCAGCTGGAAAGATTTTTTTTTTCCCTAAGAAAAGCCAGTGTGTTAGCAGCGCTCCCTGAGCTTGCTGTGTAGGAGCGAGCCAAACTCTAGGAGCTCTGCCAAAAGCCAGAGCCCACCCCTATAAAAGATGAGTTGTGCCCAAGCAGTACATCCCTCCTCTCACAGAGAAGCAGACGCTGTCAGAGGGGCACCGTCGCTCCCGTACACAGAAGCCAAGAGGCACACAGTCTATCTGAGCCCTACCCCGGCCACTTTTTGTGACCCTGTATGTGCTTCTTCCCCTCACTGTCATCAGTTTAACTACATTGTGGGGGACCCGCTGGAAGAAAAGCCCAACGAAACCCTCAGAAGTAGCGTAACATTATCAATGCATTTTCAAATCTCAGCTATAAACTTTTCTTATCCCAGAGTTACAGAAGAGCATGACTTTTGACCCCGTCCTTGCTGTATTTCTGGTGGGTCCCACACCCAGGGTACAAGGGCGCCCTGGTGAAGCCAGCATGGACTCTGAGCGTGTGGTGTGGGATCCAGCTTGGTGCCTCTATCATCAGAAGTTAACAACAGGGATGACAGTAAAACTCGGCACCAACGCAGAACGGCCTGGTCTAAAAGCACGACGCTGTTATTTTCCTACTTGTTAAGTGCCAGGAGGCGAAGAAGGGGCTCTGCTGTGCACAAAGGTCTAAAGAGACCCTGCAAAGGGTCTACACTGGGGCAAAGCAGCACTCGCCTGCCCTCGGGCAGCAGGGGCACATGTTGTCCCCATGCCCCAGCCCCCTCGAGAGACCTTGGGGCTGAGCAGATGCGTGGGTTCGGGTTCGGCGCATCCCTGCCAGCAGCTGCAGGGGCAGCTGAGGAGGTGGGCAGCCACTGGCACCCTGCAGCTCCCTGCGTGGCAGCTGAAGCCCCATTTCCCATATTGCCAGGAGAAACAGCCAGACTGGAAGGTTGGGGAAGGCGCATGAGCTGGAGTGACTGCAGCGGGTGCTTCCCCTGGCTTCACCAGTTGCCAGTATGCCTGCACCTTTACCACCAACTGCAGCCAAAAAAGAAACATTTGCAAATGCTTCCTGACATTAACACTTCCTCGGGGGCATTGCTGGAGGTGTCCTACCCATGCCAACCTGCTGCCAGCACCTGGCCCTCGGGAGGCTTGTTAGAGCAAAAGCAGCACTTAGGTGTTGCTGGCACTCAGGCAGCCCCTGGACTGTCAGTGGGAGAGCACAATAAGCTCTAAAGATGAAGACATACCAGGAAAAAAGATACTCCCCAGAGCAAATCAGCTTTCAGGGAAAACCTCTAAGCCTCGACACATGCAGACTGCAACACCAAAAATACAAATGACAGACCAGTCCGGAAAGATCTGTTTTTTTCTCACAATGTTTTTACTTATGGCTGAGATCTCAAGGCAAGCAGAACTAACAACATGAACATTTATGAGGAACGAGCTTACTAGAGTACACCAAAAGAGAAATATTATTTGTTACATGATGCAAGATTTTTCACTCCTGCTGAGTTTAGCACTGGTTTGAGCACAAGGTTTCCTCTAAAAGATGATCGTACAGAGCTGCATCATAACAAGGGGTGGGTGAGCTAACCTGACCTTACACATACCCACTAATTTCCTCCCTTTCAGGAATCTCAAAGCCATTTACAAAAGCAGCAAGCAGATGAGTGGATGAATTAAGTCTTGCATAACCTTTGGGAGGTGGAGACAGGCAACACTATTTTCCCATTTTGAAGGTGGCAATTAAAGCAGTAGCCTGTCACCAATGGTTTGTTTCAAAGGTGCCAACAAGCAGGAGCGGGGGAAACCTAGCTAACCTAACATGGCTCTTTCTCTCCATGGGGCATAAAGCAAGCCAAGGGCAACCAGCTCAGATGTATCCAACTCTAGCAATTTTTTGTCTGGTTTTGGATCATGCCCCAAACCATCAGCAAGATGAGAAAAAGCTGAGCTCATAAATGTCCCTTTCGGTTTTGATTAGAAAAGATGCTCTTCCAGGCCTGGCCATGAAAGATATGTATGAAGTAACCAAGGGCGCTTGGTGTCTGTGATTAAATAGATCTGCTCCTTGGGTGAAACCAGCTTACCAGCCAGATGGGTGCTGCTGACCCAGATGTGTCTGTGGCCCACCCATCCCTGTCACATGTAGCTCTCCCAGCTGTGTGTTGTCCCACTCGCTCATGTATTGTCAGCAGCAGCACAAGATTGCTCCCGGAATTGTGCGGGAGCACAAGCTGAAGGTAGAAGTAAAGGAGCCACCCAGTGCATTCATCAGCTTCTGCACTGTGATATCAAAAGGGCTGGTATCACAGGTTTCCTGTTGATCTGGAGTCCACAGATTTATGTCGGAGGAGGTAAACAGGGAGGGAAAGCAGAGACAGTGCCCAGGGCCATACTTCTTATTTGACAACATTTTTGGTTTACTTGCGCTATAAGAGTTACTGTTTTGTTCCTGACTGTCCTGGTTTCTTCTGGGATAGAGTTAATTTCCTTCCTAGTAGCTGGCATAGTGCTGTGCTTTGGATTTAGTGTGAGAATAATGTTGATAACACCCTGATGTTTTAGTTGTTGCTAAGTAGTGCTTACACTAAGTCAAGGACTTTTCAGCTTCCCATGCTCTGCCAGGTGCACCAGAAGCTGGGAGGGGGCGCAGCCAGAACAGCTGACCCCAACTGGCCAAAGGGTTATTCCATACCATAGGACGTCATGCACAGTATAGAAACTGGGGGGAGTTGGCCGGGGGTCAAAGAATGTTTTCAATATGGTGATAGGCGCTTTATATATATAAATATAAAATTGGTATTTTATTATTATTATTATTATTATTATTATTATTATTATTACTCTTTTACTTCATTTTATTTCAATTGAACTGTTCTTATCTCAGCCCACGAGTTTTCTCAGTTCTACTCTTCTGATTCTCTCCCCTGTCCCACTGGGGGCAAGCAAGGAAGCAGCTGTGTGGTACTTAGTTGCTGGCTGGGGTTAAACCATGACAGTTCTTTGTGGTGCCCAATGTGAGGCATGAAGCATTTGAGATAATAACAGATTAACCAGAGCATATTAAGGAATTTTTATCTGTCAACAGTTGCTGGTCACAATATTGATTCATCTGTTGTCAATATTAGTTTATCTGATCTGCACCATGCTCTGTTTTTTGCTGTACATGTTAAAGACTGGTGTTGATTTTTGCAGTTTGCTGTGCTCTGCAGTGATTGGTGATGTTTTGCCTGGGAGTTTTGTTATTAAAACACTGGCCTTGAGCTTAATCTGGTATTTGAGTTTTGTACTGAAGCCATCAGTGTACTTTGGGTACTGCCTCATGGAGACAATTATCAATTATAACTCTTCCCCTGAGAGGTTTTTTATGGAGGAAGTACAGAATATCTTCACCACCTTCTTCTATGATGTTTCCTCTTTCATTACAATAACTTTTCCGTATCTTGAACATCCTTGGGTAGTTAAGATAATTCTATTGGTATTTCTTGGGAATACTGTTTCAGTTTTTCCTAAGGTTAATATGCAAGTTAAGAATATCATCCAGAGATCTGCCCCAAGGCTGGATAGTTATGAGCGGCAGGGTGTGTGAGATAGTATGGGCAAGTACCTAGGACAGTGGACACCTCCCATGTTTTGGAACTTCATTCCTGAACAAGTGCAGAATCCTGAAAAACTAGTAAAATATTTGGAAAAGGTATGTTGTCATCCTGGCAACTCCAGAGAGACACAAACCACTGCAACGTGCTGGGACCTGGCCCGTGCCTACCAACACTATTCAGAGCCCTCAAGGGGAAGAGAAGGTCGCAGGATCTGATGACAAAACAACATGCACTGTGGCTACTCCAACCCCTGCAATAGGCACTGCAGCTACTCCAACCCCGGCAACAGGCATTGCAGCTACTCCAACCCGAGCAGCCAGCACTACAACCAGGACTAGAGGGGCCCTGCCTCCAGCCAGGAGGAGGAAAGGAACAACCAGTTTTACTGGACTGTGTGGATTCGATGGCCTGGCACATCAGACACACAGGAGGATAAGGCTCTAGTGGACACCGTTGCACAGTGTACCCTAATGCCATCAAGCTATACACGGGCAGAACCCATCTGTATTTCTGGAGTGACAAGGAAATCCCAACAGCTGACTGTACTGGAGGCTGAAGTAAGCCTAACTGGGAATGAGTGGTAAAAGCCCCCCGCTGTGACTGGCCAGTGCATCCTTGGCATAGACTACCCCAGGAGAGGTTATTTCAAGGACCCAAAAGGGTACCGGAGGGCTTTTGTTATAGCTGCCTTGGAATCAGAGGAAATTTAGCAGCTGCCTACCTTGTCCGGTCTCTTTCTTCTGTTGTGGGGTCGCTGAGGGTCAAAGAACAACAGGTGTTGATCACCACCACAACAGTGCACAGGCGGCGATATGGCACCAACCAAGACTCCCTGATTCCCATCCATAAGCTGACTTGTCAACTGGAGACCCAAGCAGTGATCAGCAAGACTCACTCACCCTTTAACAGTCCCATACGGCCAGTGTGAAAGTCTAGTGGAGAGTGGAGACCAACAGTAGACTATTGTGGCCTGAATCGAAGTCACACTGCTGCTGAGTGTTGCCGTGCCAGACATGCTAGAACTTCAATATGAACTGGAGTCAAAGGCAGCCAAGTGCTGTGCCACAATTGATATTGCTAATGTGTTTTTCTCAATCTCTTTGGCAGCAAAGTGCAGGCCATGGTTTGCTTTCACTTGGAGGGGCATCCAGTACACTTGGAATTGACTGCCCCAGGGGTGGAAAAACAGCCCTACCGTTTGCTATGGGCTAATCCAGACTGCACTGGAACGGGGTGAGGCTCTGGAACATCTGCAATACCTTGATGACATCGTCGTGTGGGGCAGCACAGCAGAAGAGGTCTTTGAGAAAGAAAATAGTCCAAATCCTTCTGAAAGATGGTGTTGCCATAAACCAAAGTAAGGTCAAGGGACCTGCACAGGAGATCCAATTTTTAGGAATCAAACGGCAAGATGGATGTCATCAAATCCCAATGGATGTGGCCAACAAAGTAACAGCTATGTCTCCACCAACTAGCAAAAGGGAAACACAAGCTTTGTTGGGTGTTGTGGGTTTTTGGAGAATGCATATTCCAAATCACAGTCTGATCGTAAGCCCTCTCTAAGTGACCCAGAATAAGAATGATTCAGGGGTCCTGAACAACGACAAGCCTTTGAATAAATTAAACAGGAGACAGTTCATGCAGTAGCCCTTAGGCTACTCTGGGTAGGACAAGATGTAAAAATGTGCTCTACGCCACAGCTGGGGAGAATGGCCCTGCCTGGAGCCTCTGGCAGAAAGCACCAGGGGAAACTCAAGGTTGACCCCTAGAGTTTTGGAGTCAGGGATACAAAGGATCTGAGGCCCATTATTCTTCAGCTGAGAAAGAGATATTGGCAGCATATGAAGAGATTTGAGCTGCTTGGTTGGTACTGAAGCACAGCTCCTCCTGGCACCCTGACTGCTGGCGCTGGGCTGGATGTTCAAAGGGAAGGTCTTCTGTACACATCATGCAACTGATGCTACATGGCGTAAGTGGGTCTCACTGCTCACACAACAGGATCAAACAGAAAACCCCAGTCACCCAGGGATCGTGGAAGTGATCATAGACTGGCCAGAAGGCTAAGATTTTGGAAAATTGCCAGAGGAGCAGGTGATGGGTACTGAAGAGGCCCCGCAGTATAATAAACTACCAGAACATGAGAAGCAATATGCCATGTTCACTGATGGGTCCTGCTGTCTTATGGGAAAGCACTGGAAGTGGAAACCTGCTGTGTGGAGTCCTATATGACATGTCACAGAGGCTGCTGATGGAAAAGGTGAATTGAGTCAGTTTGCAAAGGTGAAAGCCATCCAGCTGGCTTTGGATATTGCTGAATGAGAAAAATGGCCAGTACTTTATCTCTGTACTGACTCATGGATGGTGGCAAATACCCCGTGGGGGTGGTTACAACAATGGAAGCAGAGCAACCGGCAGTGCAGAGGCAAACCCTTCCAGGCTACCACATTGTGGCAAGATATTGCCGCCTGGCTAGAAAACCTGGTTGTAGAGGTATGTCACATAGATGCTCACATACCCAACAGTCGGGCCACTGAAGAACATCAAAACAACCAGCAGGTGGATCAGGCTACTAAGATTGAAGTGGCTCAGGTAGATCTGGACTGGCAACATAAGGGCAAATTATTTGTAGCTTGGTGGGCCCATGCCACCTCAGGCCATCAAGGAAGAGATGCAACAATCACAAGACGGACTTGTGATTGAGGGGTGGACTTGACCATGGGCACTATTGCACAGGTGATTCATGAATGTGAACCATGTGCTGCAATGAAGCAAGCCAAGCGGTTAAAGCCTCTTTGGTACAGAGGATGATGGCTGAAATGTAAATATGGGGAGGCCTGGCAGTCTGATTACATCACACTCCCACAAGCCCACCAATGCAAGAGCTATGTGCTTACAACGGCGGAAGCAGACACTGTGTGGCTGGAAACATATCCAGTGTCCCATGCCACCTCCTGGAACACTATCCTGGGCCTTGAAAAGCAAGTCCTATGGTGACATGGCACCCCAGAAAGAATTGGGTCAGACAATGGGACTCATTTCCAAAACAATCGTATAGACACCTGGGCCAAAGAGCATGACATTGAGTGGGTATATCACATCCCCTATCATGCACCAGCCT
This sequence comes from Egretta garzetta, assembly GCF_000687185.1. Classification (NCBI taxonomy): domain Eukaryota; kingdom Metazoa; phylum Chordata; class Aves; order Pelecaniformes; family Ardeidae; genus Egretta; species Egretta garzetta. The sequence continues at coordinate 2,330,110 of NW_009260484.1, forward strand.
CTGGGAAAATTAGTGAGGAGAAAAAGTGAGAAAACTCGTGTGTTGAGATAAGAATGGTTTAATTGAAATAAAATAAAGAGTAATAATAATAATAATACCAATAATAACATACAAAGCAAGTGATGCACAATGCAATTGCTCACCACCTGCTGACTGATGCCAGATAGTCCATGAGCAGTGGTCACTGGCCCCTGGCCAACTCCCCCCACTTTATATACTGAGCATGATGTCTTATGGTATGGAATAGCCAGTTTGGCTGTGTCCCCTCTCAGCTTCTGGTGCACCTGGCAGAGCATGGGAAGCTGAAAAGTCCTTGACTTAGTGTAAGCACTACTTAGCAACAACTAAAACATCAGGGTGTTATCAACATTATTCTCACACTAAATCCAAAGCACAGCACTATGCCAGCTACTAGGAAGGAAATTAACTCTATCCCAGAAGAAACCAGGACACTCAGCCCCCCAAATTCTTACTAGGACATCTTTCATGAAAAACACAGCCAAGCTCAATGCTATGCCTGAGTTAGACATAAATATATCCTGTTTAACCACCAGCTATTTTAAATTGTATTTGAGCTACAGTTAATTACTATGTGTTTTTAAAAAGGTCTTCAAAACAAATGCTGCTTAAATTTGGTATGTTTTTGATCTGGATGGGAATCCAAATTTTGCCTTTTTTTTTTTTTTAAATTTATTCAAATGGGACTTGCATTATTGAAGTGCTGGTTTGGGGCAGTAGCTTGCCTTATAGTTAACTCTAATCAAGTCTCAGTGAGAAAATATTTATTTTAAATGTGAAATTCCTGAGGTCTGTGCACCTCGAGTAGCTAGAAGGATTTGCAGTATACTGGATCACTGCATGACACTGCGAAAGGCATTATTCATTGCTTCCAAAAAGGCTATTAAAAATAACCCATAAGAAGGTAAGTTGCTTCGAAGGTGTCTGTGTAGCAGAAGATTAAACATACCTCAGCCAGACAATGTTTCATGGTTAGACCAACCAGGCACTGCCTCTTCTCTTCATAAACCCCAATCCACTATATCATTTCTTCTTTAATGT
>NW_009260484.1:2331187-2344733 GCF_000687185.1 Egretta garzetta
TCCTGCTGAGGATGATCTATGTGCTTTGTGGAAGCAGAAACTAATATTATTCTGGGGATGGGAAGAGGAAATAGAACTTAAGCTGATTGTTTAATTTTCATCCAGAAAATTTTGAAGACTGAGCAGCTTTTTTGCAGAAGAAATTGTGGCTTTTTCTCTTTACTTTTACTGTGAATATGTTAAATATACCTTTTCTAAGCTATATTTTGCATACGGGGATATATCAAAGGATAAAACTCAATGAACCGAATTTGCTTCTGGGGAGGTCATGTGTAACTCCAGGAAAGTATGTGGGGATAAAATACACCTGTGGTTAAATTATCTGGGGAGAGGATTGAAGTGCTTACTGAAATCAATGAAACGGCCTTTTGCAGCAGGAGAGGCTGTGGTCTGCAGGCTGCTGAGTGAATCATACAGCTATTTGCAGGTGAAGTGAAGGAGCTCCATTGCCAGGATATTGCGGTTGCTTTCACCTTGGCACCGTACTAGGTGGGAACCAGAGAAATGTGGCAGTCAGCCTGTCCTCTGAGGCTTGCACCATCCTCCTGTTGGCTGCGATCAGACAGGGTTCAATAGAGCAGCAGTAAGCATTGGTGCTGGGGGACTTTTAGTGACTTGGCAGAGGTGACACAAGGGAGCAGTGGCAGAGCTCAGGTTGCCCAACCCCAACATCTGCCCCTTAGCCACAAACCCAGCTGTCATCACCAATGCTCTGCAGCTCATGGCAGGCAGATTATAGGACTGAGGTTCAAGCCTGCAGGCCTCCAGGACTTAAAGTTCTCAGCGGCTTTAATGGCATGAAGTCAATAGTGCCTCAGTCTTTTTTATCCACGTTATTTAAAATGACCAGATTATGAAGATAAACCCATTTGTCTGAAAAAGAAATTCAGGCCTGTGGAAGAGAAGGAAGAGGGAGGAACAGTAAATACTCACAGTGCTTTAATTTCTGAGCCAAGGCTGGAGACTTGTTCCTAGACTCTGTCAATGGTGGAGCTGACTGAGATTCAGAGCCCTCCCATTAGCAGCCTGCAGCCAGAGTGTGTGATTGTCCTGCAGCAGGTCAGCTCCCAGCACCATGCCATGTCCATGGGCCACATTCATGGTACATACTGCTTCCTCCTGGAAATCTCCTTTCCTCCCCTCCCCTCCCCTCCCCTCCCCTCCCCCCTTCCCTTCCCTTCCCCCTCCCCTCTCACTGCAGGCAGAGTGGTCTTTGGGAGTTTAGGGATCTGGGTTTAAGTAGGACACATCAGAGCTCTCTGATCTATTAATCATTGTTATTCCTGCATTTCCTACCACTAAAATAATAGTCTTTCCAGGCCACCTGCGCCCTTACCAGGCTGTAAAGAAAACCATTATTGTTTTAGCCACTGCGATTAAAGCACCTACGTGAGCAAAGGCAGATGCTTTCGCCAGACTTGCCAGTCCTGCACGGGGTAGTCCTGGCACACGTCTGTTGGACTTCTGTGAATTCTCCATTTTAGGTGCTGTCTTTAACTTACCTCCCCCTTCGTTGAGACAGGGCAAGCAGGTCCCATTTGTAACAAGTATTTCCACCCAAGGTCAGCAAGTTATCATACTAAGATTATTTTTCAACTGAAAGTTGATTTCTTCTTTTTGGGGGGAAAGGGGTTGAGGAGTGAGGAAAAAGAGAAGATGCCAAAGAGACAGAGAATGATGGGCAGCTGGTAGATAAGGGAAGCAGTGAAGTGGAAATGAAAGCTTCCATATCATTGCAAATGGATAAATTCATGCACTGCACTAGGATGTCACAGGCTGTAATCATAAAAAGAATCAAAGATACATAATAGCACCATTACTGGAAAATACGAGGAAGACTTGAAAGATAAGGTATCATCAAAACTCTCTTACACTGAATATTTTGCCTCTGTTTTGTGCAAAAATAGGCAAGGAAATTGTTCTTTCTGCCCCCTATTATAGGAAAGTTATTGCCCTTTCTCCACATATCCTCCGGTTTAAAGCACAAATAAAGGCAATACCTAAGATAAAACTATATGACAAATGAAGTCATAAAACACCATACCAAAAGTCCAATATTAGAAGACCATTTAGGTTTTCAAGGCTGCTAAGCCAGCTGCAGGGAAATGACTGTGATAAAGTTGCCCTTGGAATTTTCACACCAGTAACCCTGCGTGTGTGTGTGTATGTACCCATTACAATACAGATTTTCACTGTGCCCTCATGTAATCATTTTTTGGGACCTTTACCTCTTCCTCTGGAAGGGCGGACACTGTGCAGCTGTGCAGTGAACAGTTTACCTGCTCTGTTTTTTTTTCTAGCCTTATTGAAAAATGCATAGCCCGGTGCCTCATGCAGAGCCTGATGAAATACCCGTATCAGTCATCAGGAACTTCCTATGCAACTTCGAACATGCCCCAAGTTGTGTTCTCTATTTTTATCTTGGTGGTTTCCGTCCTTCCCCTTCCAGGACCTGAGAAACCTTGAAAAGCTGCATATGTGAAGCTGGTTTCCCCATTTTCCAGCCTCAGAGCTTTAGCAGAGAGATGAAGCAACTTGCTCAGATCTGCCACAATTCAGCCAGAAAGTTTAATGACTGAGAAAGTTTCCAGCAATTAATATGATTTTTTTTTTCAAATGGAAATGCCTGGGCAGCACTTTCTGCAATGTAGAAAACTATACATGTGGGTACATATATATGTGTAGCTCCGTGCATGTAGGTGTCTCTGTAATTACTCATACACTACAAATTCCACCTAAAAGTCGGCAAGTAGCAAGATACAAACTTTTGGAATAGAGAATAGTTAATAAGCAACGTAAACCAGCAGCCAAAATAGGAGATTATCTGTGTCCATAATCCTCCCACATTTAGAAAAATACGTGCTTGCACTGAGTGGATCTACTTTTCCACAGTAATAAAGCTTTTCCGTATTGACAGATTAGTGAATTACGTTTTAGCTGAGAGTTATTAAAACATTTCTGACAGATTTACTAACTCCTGGGCTTCTTGTGGACAGACATAAATGCTGAGCAGGTATCTGCAGTATGAATCTTTCACTTTTACTTCATGCCTTTTCAAAATCCAGACATTTAAAGTGACCCAGGATAAAAGTAATCTCTCCAATGGGCTGATTTTTAACTCTCAGCAAATATTTGACATATTCTTGGGGTCACAAGAAGCTGAGATCAGAAATGCTTGGCCAATAGCTCCTTCCTTTCCACACCAGTGATCCAGGGTTGCTTCCTGACTTTAAAGACTCCTCTGTGAAACAGCACTAGGAACCTGATGGAGAAGCCAGATGGCTGGCTGGGTCCTTCCAGCATTTCCCAGCTAAGGTAAGAACAAACCATGTCCTTGAATCTTCTTGCAGCTCCAGGTCTGTGATTCCTCCCTGAAGGGATGGAGCCAAGAGGGGAAAGAAGCAGGACGGCTCCCACAGACCATCTGCAGTCAAGTCCTCAGGGCAGCGGCTCCAGCAGAGCTGCCTGGCCCATCCTCCCCCAGCACTGGTGATGCCTGGCGTGGAGCTGGAGGTCAACAGCTTACGCAGCAGGCAGGGAAGTGCACTTCCATGTGGGCTTTCGCTGCTTCATGGCTTTCCAGAGATATGAAGCCAACTGACACCACGGACATCGCCTGCATCCCAGACATAGCCTCAAGGCTCCACTTTCGCTTGTGTGAAATGCTAGTGCAAAAGACGAACATTCCCCCACAGCAAAGATGGTACAATGCATAAAAAGCGAGGAAACAGTTAACAGTGAAGAAAAAAAAAGTTAGCATTTTTGAAACTGGAGGCTAAATGGCAGGTAAGGAGGATGCTTAATTTCTACTTTCTAGATTACTAACAGCAGAATAAGAGGCCCGCAGTCCACATCATGAAACATAGTGAGGGTTTGGCAGTGGATAGTTATAATTTAAGAAAGCTCAGCTCTCTATTTGGACCCAACGTTTTCCTACAAGAACAAGGCCTGGAGTGATGCCCCTGACTGTTGTACGGCGAGACGTTCGGACATAAGTCCCTTGTGTGGCATTAAAGGGGATACATTTAATACCATGTGCCATGCACTGCTGTGGGTCAGGCGCATTTTCTTCATTAGACTTTTCATGAGTGCGCTTCACAAACAAGCAGGTACCAGTGGAAAATGGTCATGATGATTCATGCCAAATAAGCCCAGTGGGCAATAGGGACCCCTGGGTGGCTGGCGCTGCCGTTTGTCAGTGGAACTGCAGAGCATCCCTTGGTATGGGAACGGTCATTAGAGATACTCTGGCACACATTACGCCACTGTAACCCTTCATCACCAAGACCCAGCTGGACTCTCCAAAGATCTCACTTTAAAATCATGTAAGATTGCTTCTGTGTCCCTGTCACCCATCTCACTTTCCTTCCCCTCTCCCCGCCTTGAGGGCTATAGAGAGGAGCTTAGCCAAATGCATCTTAGAGGACTGCTGCGGATTATCAGTGAGGTGACATTAAACCTCTTAGAGGTACCCCCAAGAAAAGAGCATGAGAAGTGCCAGCTGTTCTATTTCAGTGCCTTTGAAGGCACCAAAAGGTGCCTTATTTGTGCTAATCTGAACCGTCCTGCCCTAATGCTGAGGCCATAGTATGAGACTCTCTAAATCCGTGTCCTCATTCACTCTTCTGTTTCTCCCTGGGTTTGACCTTAGGGATGAAATCCTTAGCTGGAATTTTTCCACTGACGAAAGAAAGAATATCCAGGACTTCCTCCAGTGTCTGCTATAATAACCTGTCATACAACATGGTGCATAGGGACTATACAGCCCAAATGAACAAGAGACCAGCTGGCTGCATTACCATAGTGCACCGAGTCCTCCGTAGTGATGTAGCATATAGGAAAATCTGTACCATGCTGGAAACACAGAAGCTGCTTCATCTATGCCTCCTCTCTCCATTCCTCTCGATGCAGGAATTTGAAGCTTTTATGGTCCTCCCTATTATATTCAGTAATTTGGGCTTTGCTGTATAACTATATATAACTATACCCTGTTCAGAACTTCTTACTCACTTTAGAAGAAATTTTGTCTGGAGAAAAAGAGCTGAAGACGGCTTGGTCAGAGAGATCATGCATTACAATTATACATCCCCCTAACTACAACCTGCCCATGATAAAATGGAAAGTGATGCCTTTGAAAACAAACTACTTCCAATTTTTTTTAGCACTTCTCAGACTAAAAGACCTTGCACACGTTGTAAGAACTGCCAGCATCACTGCACTGAAGGTTGTGTCAGCAGCACTTGTATTATAAAGCCTCCTTTTTCCCCCGGAGCCTACAGCTCAGCTGTGAAATTTCCTCCAGGCTCGCGCTTCCTTTCAGAGGGCTAGCTAGGAAGTGATTTTATTTTCATTAGTTTTGACTATTTTTACAATATATGCAGGAAGGTGAGTATGTGTAAATTATACCGGAAGGCAAAAAAGAAAGGCACGTGTTTTTATTTTGATCCACTTTGTTTTTCACACCTTGAAAGACTTACATTTAAAATAGTATGCCACAGCAGCTGATCACATGTAATGAGGTCTTGTTTTTAATCACTGGGTGAAAAAAAGATAAAAATCTGAAAGGCGAGGCCCAATTCTGATCTCATGGATCTGACTTCAAATATTTGACTTAGTGGGGGCTCTCTTGGTAAATGAAATCAGAACCAGACCTATTGGCAGTGTTAGGTTAACGGTTGGACTTGATGATCTTAAAGGTCGTTTCCAACCTAAACGATTCTGTGATTCTATGATTCTATTGTCTTGCAGAAAACAGTGGCTCTCCTTTACATAGCGTATGTAACCTCCAGCCCCTAATTGGTGTAATGATTAAGTAGCACATTATTTTTCAGACACCCAAGCTCTTACAGATAAATCTCAAAGAGACATTATTTGATTTAAAATCAGTATTAGTGATTTGATGGCTAATGACTTGCTATTAAGTTCCACTGGCATGGAGACAATACAACATACCCTGGTAACAAAGCATCGTATATGAGTGTCTCATAGACTTTTAATTACAATTATCAATCTTCTTTTCTGTCTCATTCTCTCTCTCTTGAGTCCGTGTGTTAATCTGCATGTGGCTCTCTAAATGATGAGCCTAAGTCAGATCCTGTCCTAAGGAAGCTGCTGCTGTGATTTTCCATGAGGCTAAGGGTCTGCAGGGCCCAACTCACTTTTGAACAGGGGATGGGTGCTCCTTTGAATGTTTTTCCCAGGCTGTGCGGCATCTCAGCCATGCGGTAGGAAATGGGGCATAAAGATGGACATAAAGGCAAGCCCGTTGCTGTGCTCCAACTCTGAGTCCCTGCAGCTGGTGTCTGTCTGTGCGAGCAGGCAGCCCCACGGCCCCACACCGCGTCCTGCGGGGTATGTGGCAATGTCACCACTCCAGCTGACGAACAAGCCTTGCAGATGCACCCATCCTTCACAGACGTTGCTCTGCACCACCCCACTGGACCTCACAAGGGATCCTCACCCGGTGATACTCTGGTTTACTAGCACAGCGTTGATGAAGCTTAGCCAGTCTTTTGGGTGCTCCTGAAGAGTCTCAGCAATCCTGCAAAGCAAAATATCTTCTGGTGAGTCCTTGTGGTTAAAAGACAAGACAGGTGAAGCAGGACTTTTCCTGCCTGTTTTGTGGGGTTCTTGTGTGTCTCTTTACCCTTCATTCTTTTCTGCTGGCCGATCACTTTCTCTCCCAGTTGCACTCACAGGTACCTTTCACGCAGAGAGAAGAAGAAGAGATGTTTAAAGATTCATTCGTAAAACACATGTGCATTAGAATAGTGTTAATTTGCAGTGAATCACTAGATGTTGCAAATTAGAAAGTGACTAAATGCAATATAAGAGCAAGAATCATGCATTATAAAGCATACTCTTTTCATTTATTTGGACAGTTGTAGTTCAGTTTTTAATTATTGATGGTAATACTCCTTAATGTGCTAGTAAATGTGCTGGTTTATATTTAGTAAAAAGTGAAGTCTTAGTAAAACATGAAGTCATTACAGCACTCAGCTGTTAATTATTGCTTAGGGATAGAGGGAAGACTACAAATTTTGTGCAGGTTAATGAAGCATGAATCAGCTGGCTCCTACTGCAAGGAACAGCTAAATGTCTTATCTGCCACTGCAGATACACAGATTCTGCAGATTTTTTTTTGCACTGGCTTGAACATCAGCACCTGAAAACAGGCCTTAAGAGATGTGTTTCAGAACTGCGAAAGGCTGCTGATAACAGGGAAAAATCTGATTCGATCCAGCTCCCACTGAATTCAATGGGACTTTGATGGAGAGTTTGTGCTGTCCATGTTGGGCCACTAAAAGAGTCAGTGATGTTTATTGGTGCTATCTGGAGAAGTAAGAAGTGTGGATCATCCACGCTGAATTCAGTTTTACCAGGTGGATGCAGTATGCAACTGTCTCCTCCACGTTTGTGTGTGTGCATGCACGGGGAGTGTGTGTGCCCAATCATAAAGAGCACCAGGAGGTGAAGGAATGAAGTTTGGAACGCCTCTGCTGACCCCTTCATTCCCCAGGTAGTGGACAGAAAGGCTGACGGGACGCTCACTTTGCAAAGCTATCTAAAGCTACCACATAAGATTTTGAGTACGCTGCTCTCTTGTCTATCTGCTTGGATGAGCTTTTCCTACAGCCTCTGTGACAGCATTCCCCCTACCTTGCAACTTGCCACCTTGTGTTCAGTTGGCAAGAGAGACCCTTTGGTTAATACAACAAATGAGTATTCACAAATGCCTGGAAAAATAAAAGCTGCTGACTCACATCGCTGGTGCCTCTAGTCCCTTTTATTGCTTTTTACAGGCATGAGTGTGTTCTGACTTGCAGTCAAAAAAGCTGTCCCCACATAGCACTCCCCTGTCTATTTTTTAAAAAAAAACCAAAATCATGTTAGATTTACTCAGCAATTGCAAATAGGAGAGAAGGCAAGTCCTGGTTGCAATTCTTTGGTTGTCCCAATTGAAGAAGAAACTGGATGGCAGCTTTGGCCACAGGTTGTGCAGCAAATGACTGCTGATGCTCAGAGCCATTAGCTCTAAAACAAGCCATGAACTAATGCAAACTCTTGTAAAGAAAGAAGATGTTTCTAAAAGGCATTTCCTCTTTGCGGAGGCTTCATGAATGGGAACAAAAAGTTGCATTCATTACATAAATTAGTAACAGTTAATAATTCAAGGCGCTCTAGTCCTGAGCGTTCACATCAGAGGGAATGAATTCAGACCCTGCAGGAAGCTACCAAGGGACCTTAACCCAAAGCCTGGGTCTGAAGGCAAAAAGGGGGTGCACTCTCTCCCCTCCCCCTGGCACAAGGAGATGGGCATGGGCTGGGGTGGGCAGAAAGACCACACATCTGAAAGTTTTTGTGGGAATGGCTGGCTGCTTATGTACAACAGGATTCTCTGCTATTAACAGGCACCTTTGAGTCCTTTGTTACCATGTCAAACCAGGCTGTTCGTTGAGGTAAAGGCTTTCCTTGTGTACTTACTTAGCAGGCTCAGAAGATACCTGCCACAGGCAAGTTCTGCCACAGGACGGCTTGGCCTTCCTTGTTTCATGGTGTCCCTCTCTAATGAAAGGAGCTGGTCGCTTCAGCCAAGCTTCTGGTAGTGAGGCTTATGCAGAAAGACAAACTGCTTTTTATTATTGGCAATGTTAGCTGGCAATATCACCACATGATCCTTGGTCTGAATAGAAATAAAATAATTATTTTTTCAAATTTTCTTCTTTTTTTTCCATGTAGATTTTAAGCGATGTGGGAGGGGCAGTACCTCACCCTGTTGTGTGAAATCAAACAGCAATTGTTAAATATGCTAATTATTCATATCAGCTGCTGTTTTCCTAATATTTTCCTGCTCTGTGAATGTGTTGTGAATGACTTTTCCTACACACAGAGGGATGCTATGAAAAAACCCGAACTGTGACGGCTGGAGCCCCTCCCAAATTGCTTAAAATCTACATGGAAAAAAAAAAGCAGAAAATTTGCAAAAATAAATTATTTGCAGCGGTTCTCACTGTGATTCCTGTAAAGGGTTTTGTCAGCGTATGTGTGCCCCAAAGACAGAGCTCCCATCAGGATAGGAAGAGCCTGGCTTCCCTCTTCTCCCTGTTTTTCTGCATTGGGGTATGCAGACAACCAGCCCACATGATCCTGGGAGAGATCTTAGGAAGTGCCGATGGTGCAAGCCAAAATGAGACGTTCCTGAGGTTCTGTATTTAATCTGACATCTCCAGGGACACTGCCTCTTGCATACCATATGTCTACCTTCTCCTGAGGATCAAGGGGTCATATTAGACAAAAACATGTTAAAATAGTACCTGTTCCTGCCCTCTTCAGAGCCACCATCTGGCAGTCATCAGTTATGGAGATGCGACGCGTCTGGGACATGCTCTTGAGTAATCATCTGGGGTCACACTGCAAAGCTTTCCACACGTTTGACAAAATCCATCATCAGACAGATTGGCATTGCTTTCCAAGTGAAAGGCAAAGTAAAATCTGAGTAAGAGCACCTGTGTTGGACATGACCATGACTATTAACCAAGCAACACCTTTTTGAATTGTTTGTGTCATGCTAAAGAGGTGCTTAACTCATAAGCGAGACAGACTATGAGAAAAAAGACATGGCCCTGGTCTTATGCTATTTATGTACCTGAAGTAAGACACTTTAGCAGAGCCCAGTTAGGCCTTGAGGATTCTAAAGACAGGATTTATACAAGAACTGCTGCACGGAAGCTGGCATCGCTAGCAGTGAATTTGCTGTGGGAGTCATTGTGGCGGCTGCCTTCACAAATGAGAAGAGGTAGGGAAACATTTGGCTGGAATGTGTTCAGGAAGAGACACAATGACAAAACAAGGTTTCTTCCCCCATCATTACCTCTTCATCAGCGGAGTAGGCAGGGTGTTGTCTGTACTGCCTGCCGTTGGCGTGCAGAATCTAATTCATCAGCCTCACTGCAGATGGTGTCATCCCCCGGGACCTCAGCGGGCTCGTGATCAGTGCCAGCATCCTCACGGGGAGAGGGGAGGGGAGCAGGGAGGCTGGGAGAAAGCACGCAAATGCTTCTGGCTTGGGGTGCCATGTCCTGCTGCCATCCCTCTTTGCCTTTCCTCCACACAGCTGAAAAGGGCAAAGCCAATGCTGCCATTCCCAAAGACTGTGGAGGGCAGCTGGACTTTAAAATTAAAGAGAACTTTTAGACAGTTGCTGCTGTGCCTTTCTCAGAGCAAGGAGGTGCTCCAGGGACCGAGCATCAAGCCTGGGTGTTGCAGCCGCTTCTCGTTTGCTAAAGCCTTTGTCCCTTCTGGCAGCCCAGGCAGTGGCCGTAATGGCACCGGGCTGGAGGAGAGCAAAGAGCTGGGGCTGCAGGAGCTGGGGCAGCGGTGCTGCCCGCTGATGGTCTGGGCACTGCTCAGTGAGGCAGGAGTTTCCCCTTCACGCTCACTCTGTACGGAGGAAAGGTTTGTCTTTTATATGCCCTTACAAGCAGGATTGGGAGTCAATGGATGTCTTAGAAATAAATGCAAATCTGTCAGGCAGATTTCCATGGGTTTAATGCAAATGGCAGGTTTCTGGGTGTTGCAGAAGGCTGGGGGTGCTGTGGGGATCAGCTCCTACCAGGGTTCTGCCATCCCATCAGGGGACTGTTCTTCCTCAGATACACACCATTCATACTGTTCGTAAAATCAATATATGCAGGAGCAAAGAAGTGGCCCCCCATTTGCTTTCCTTATAAGCTCCAATGGGGAAAAAGCACTGAAAGAAAAGCCAGAAAGTTTCAACTAAGTTATTACATTTATTAAAAAAAAAAAAAAGCGCCTCATCCTTGTAAAGAACTATTTCCTCCACCCCTTCCTTGCTTTCGAAAGGAATTAAGTAGCTATTAAAAAGTACCTTCCTTTTAAAAATGACAATGAACATTTTGATTAAAAGGAGCTTTTAAGTATTTATATGATTACCTCTTTTGTCCCCCTGGCAGCATCTGTCTTGTTGACTGCTCAGCATCTGGCGTGTGCTGCCTCATGTCAAGAAGGCCCTGATTTCTCATTCAGTCGGGGGGTGGGTGAGGGAACAGACGTATGTATAGATGGAGAGGCTTTTGCCAGAATAAGGCCATTTCCCTGGCTGCCACTGCTGCTGGTTTTTTGGCCACAGTACTGCTGGAAAACAACACCCCTTTCTTCCCGCTGCAGAGCGCTGCGTCTACCAGATGGCTGGCTCCTTGGGGTCAGCTCTCCATCAGTGCCCTTCTGTGCACAGCGTGGCCAGGCAGGGCATCTTAGGTCGGTATTCCTGAAATTTCCTCTGCTTGTGGATGAGATGCCTTTTCCCTCTTACTTCCAGGCTCTCTTGGTTTTCCATGGATGGTGAGGAGGCATGGCGGGACACCCAGAGCACTCAGCCTCAGCCCAGCAGTCGGCATTTTCCCTCTCGGGGCAGCAGAAGCAGGCTGAAGGAGGCTGTCACGGGGCGCTGGGGGAAATCCCAGCACACAGTTCGGCGTGCTCACATCCACCATGCAGACAGCAGAACATCTCTGGGTTTTGCAGGATCAGCCTTATTTTGTGCATATTCATTTCTCTAAAACTGCCTTTGGTAATGCGGTCGATGACTCACACAGAAGTTAGTCATACTTTGTGCTGCATATAATTCCTTGCCTTGCAGAATTTCAGAGTGTTTCCAAGATGATTTACAATATCCACTACCCGTGAAAGACTGAGTGGAATAGGTCCATTTCAAGTATAGCTACTTGATGAAGGCTGAGAGAGCAGCGACTTGCCCAAGACAGAAGTCAACTGTCAGGGCACGAGTCCTGAATCTCCAACTGCTGGGTGATATGCACGCTCCTTCTGCACTGAGTCTCTTCCTAATTTCATATTAAGATATTGTATGTACCAGCAACCCTACTTAGAAGTCAGCAAAATAGTAAGAGAAACCTTTTTGACTCCTACTCCATCATCCCCATGCTTATGAAGTTTTGCTTCCAAACTGAGAATTGCACTTCTACACATTTTCCCTCTGCCAAGTCCCAGAGTGGAGAAAGCTGCTTGTTGTGGGGATGGCTGTGCCTTCTCGAATCATCCTTCAGTATCTAAAGTACACTGTTTCATTAATTCTCATTATTAAAGCCTTAATTCTAATGGCTTCCTCAAGATTTGGACAGAACCCTAAGTCACGTGCTGAAATATAATAGAAGATTAGGGGAAGGCTTTGACCTGCAGTTGATTATAGAAGCCTGTGGCCTGAAAGAATGGATAACTAATAAGGTAACAAGTCAAAGCAGGACTATTTTGCCTGGCCCACTGCTGTGTGAATCTTCTGTATGACTGGGGACCTACGTAACCTTGGCTGCATCTGTTGCAGCGCAGGGAAACACGAGAGGCTAAGGAATCTTTTTGAACTTCTGTTTTCACACAACAGCTCAAGTAACGAGCAACAGCCAGAGATGGTCTCTGAGCTTTGCACATGGCCTCTGTGTGTGAAAGAAAATAGAAGGAAAATCCTGGAGGATCTGGCTCATGAAGGAACAGGTGGCAAAGCTAATGTTTTTGGTGTCATTCATCGGCCATGCTGTAATGGATACTACAGCTCAAACACGATTTTTTTTAACTATAAGTTTGCAAGAAATCTTAGGGTTCATTCTGCTCTTTTATAGAGCAAAACTACTGGAAGCAAAAGGAAGAAAATCTTTGGTCAGACTTGAAAACCAGGTTAAAATGAAGGAGAACTGTTCTTTTTTACTATATCCTGGGTACTTTTTATTTGCGTTTGATTTTTTTTCCCTTGTATACCACGCGCAGATCATGCTTTTTCACGCTTGTTTTCCAGATGACTAGCAGCATAAACTTCTGGTTTATATTAAAAAAGGAAGGTGGTATTCTCATTTGTTTTCAATGCCCAAGGCTTCAAGAAACAGAACATATTGTGAGAGACCAGCAATAAGATACAAACGATTGGCAATATTGCATCAGTGATTTAGATGTCTCCTCTCATTTTACCTCCTGTATTAGAGAGCAGTGATCCACCCATCAGAACAAATAGCACAGCTGGAAAACTAATAACAAACTTATTTTATTTTACTGAGGTGAGGAACAGTCTCTCTCTTCAAATAATGTGCAATCATTAGCTTTTACGATTACAGTGCAACACAGGGAGGGATTAATTTAACCTAGTTTTACTCACTTAGAAATGAAGCATCTGACCAAAGTCCATTGTCTAATTCTTTCTGCAGTCGATGGAGGCAGTGCCAGACAGTGATTCATCCCACCTACCCATATACCTGGCTTAGAAGGGGATGAATCAGTCAGAGCTGCCTCCCTCCATTGCTGTTGGCTACAGAGGCAGTGTAGGCACTAGTTTGGGTGAGAGACTGGGTACATTTGGGTTCTGGCCAGATACATTTGGGCAAGGTGAAGCCCTTTGAGCGCTGGCTGAGGAGCCAGACTCCCCTGGGGTCACTGAGCCTAGGTGTCTCCTCTGACTAAAGAAGTAGGAGATGAGCCAGCCCATTTGGCCACCTAATGCGTAGGCTGATGTGTCTCCCTGTGACAC
>NW_009260484.1:2344982-2354965 GCF_000687185.1 Egretta garzetta
CCCTACACATCTGGGAAACCGAGCTTGGTCCTGAAATGAAAAGCGAAACAGACTTAAGAGCATTTCCCAGAGGAAGCATAAGCTACACCTGATCAGAAATCAGATCAGGCTGCAGGCAGAGACGCACAGCATTGCTGGTTGATATAGGCAAGCAGCCCCCAAACCATCAAAGCCTGGAAGATCTCAATGGTGAAGGATACCGTCATAGTTACCCTCTTGGTTTCAAGCACAAGGGGGTCAGTACTTGTGCTCTGTGGTTGAACTGTAGCTGCTCGTAATAGAAGTATTTCAACCTCCCTGTGCTGATCATTGCCTTACCCACAGAAGCATGAAGCTGTGTATCCCTGCTTAAAAACCTCCAAACTTATCTAACTAACTGTGAGTGTCCATAGACACATATAGACTCTCTTTCTTTATTCTAAAAGTCAAGGTCTCAGCGGTATCGTGTGGCTGGATCTCTATCATCTTATTACGCATACTGCAGAACTAACACTTTGTTCAGCAGCTTCAGATGTCCTATTCATCCCATAAACTGGAAAGCTAAAGAGAAACACCTAGTTTTCGTTCTGGTTATTCTTAATTACTACCTAGATTGTTTTTCTATCAAATCTGTACCCTGAGGATGAGATTTACCAACAGTTTACCCATATTTTACCACCCTCTGAGAAACTGCAATGGGATATTTATGAAAACAGGCACTTTTCTGGAGCAAGGACTTGTACAGAACTGGTACCAAACTCTCTGCCCTCCTCTATATAGGAATTTGTGCCTCAGTTGTACGTTCTGGCTGTTGATAAACCTCATTGTGTTCTCCATTCCTGTTAAAGTAGGGTAATATGGGACTATGGAGTGGTTCAAGTTAACAGTAGTTTGTTCCATTTTACTAATGCAGCTGCTAACTGCACATCTGGAGGCTTCTTAGAGAAATACAAGGTGGACTTTTTTTCCCTTTCCGTCACTCTTTGGATTGGAAGCAAGTTACTGAGTGAAGAGAACAGCAGCAGATAGGAAACAGAAAACAAAATAGATCTTCAAAAGCTGTAGGGGGCATAATGGAGAAGTCAAACAAGGTGGTTGCAGAGGTCAAGAGATGTGAATCCAAGGACTGGGATTAGATTACTGGAAGGGAGATGCTGCAGAAGACACCCAGATGAGGGGATGCATGAAAACCCTGCAAACTAAGGATTGTCTGGGGAAAAGGTGAACTGACATATGGACTTTACATGCAGATATACAAGACGCTCAGCTTACGAAGAAAAAGGGTGTAAGTAGAAATGAAGGATAATACCGCCATGCTCCCTGGTCTGTGCAAATGCTCTAGGATGAAGAAAACAGGAGGAAACTCCTCTGTTGGTGTCAAACCTCACTCTAGGCAGTGCTATCTGTAATTAGGTCTGAGAAGGAAATTTATTACCAGCAATTAATAAGAAACCGTAAAGATATCCAGAACAGGCCAAGCCTCTTTTGGGAGGGGGTTGTTAGTTTACATGGAAACAGTTATGGTTTCTACCCAGTTTGACCCTTACTGAGTGGAACACAAATAAGTAACTGACTGGCTTTTAGGACAGCATCTCCTCTGGAAAGACATTAGCTAACTGACTGGATCCTTTGGGGTGTAGCATCAGATTCCCTTTGGTGACCATTACCCTGTCACTGACATTTGGCTAATGAAGAAGAGCTTTCTAATATGTTTTCATGGGCTATTTTAATTCACATTCATAACAATTTCCAGTGTGATTCACGTACTGGCGCAGGAAGCTGAAATCCCAGAGCTTTTAAGTTTTGCCTGTCTCGAGACGGGAGTGACCCTGGCAAAGAGACCAGAGCCCAGACAGCAGGGAACAGGAGGCCTTTCACTCGCCTAATGCCAGCGTGGGGATGGGGCGGAGGAGTGGGTGACACCATTTGGAATGAATTTCTATTTAAAAGGATAAATCGGCATTATGGAAGATGACTTTTTGAAGGGTAAGAGACATAAAGCGTACTTACAGCTCAGAAGCTTTCCGAGCGCTGAAGGGAAAGAAGAGCAAAGAGCAAAGCTCCCTTCCCAGGCACCCACCCACAGCTGCTGGCTGCAGCCCTGGCGCAACTAAAGGGAAACGCAAGCCGCGGACGCTAAGGGGCTGATTCACTTTGCGGCTTGATTCTCTGCAAACGCAAGTGTGACTTAGAAATCATGAATTGAATACAGTCCCATTTCAAGATGATCTGACCGGTATGAGTAGTGTATGTTCCCTTTAGGAATTTGCCAAAATTTTAACATAACCTGTAACAATTCCAGGCTTTTCTAAAAAGAGGGGTTTTCCCATTTTTTTTTTTCAATTTTCTTTTGCTGTAATCTTCTGGATTCCAATCCTGTGATAATTGAAATGTAAATACTTGCAAAGGCTACAGGTTTCAGAGCTCCTAACTCTGCTCTCACTAGAGGCTGGTACATATGACAACAGTTTTGCCGACTCATTAGCTCCGTCAGCCAGGGGTGTTCCTCTCCCATCTCTCCTCACTACCCTGCCAAAAGCTAATGCAGACACGACTCCTCCAGCAAAAACATTTTTGACGACATGTTAAGACTAAATTCTGGGAACTGGTTTAAGCTCCACCTGAAAAGGACTGTTTGCATCTCTGTGTGTGAATGCCTGTGCGAGGGGGGTGTGTGCAGGAGGGAGGGCCTGAATTAGGTTTTTTGCTGACTTTGTCAGTTCATCAAGACATGCTGTTCCACACCACAGAGCTGGTCCAGGCCTGCACCCAGGTTCTCTTCATCTTCATGGAGTTTAGAGACTAAATACAGACCTATCTTTTGGGACTGTCTGTAATCTGTATTCACACCTGCTATTGCTAAACCAGAACCCAGTTCTGCAGTCCCTCCGTGGGAAGCAGAACTGTGTCCAAGGAGGCAAATGGAACTAGCATGGATATTTCATGGCAGCATGAGTAAAGGGGGCAGAAATTACTTGTAATGACAGCTCAGCCACCTGCCTCCTTTACCCATTAACATTAAACACTGACGTACTAATGCTGAGTCTGGAGTACAAATGGGTTATGCACAGGCACACAGTTATAAACTTTAGACTACAAAAACTGTCTTCCAGACTTTTTAAATCTCAGTTTATCTCTTCAGGAAACACTGAATATGGCAGTGGGAAAGTGATATTAAAAAAGTAAAATGGGAAACATTTGATATTGCCCTGGTAACCACACAAGCTTTGGAAAAAAGCATCATGGGAATAAATGACATTCTGTCACTCCTTAGCCAGAAGTTAAATTTGGAAAATAACAGGGCATCCCACAAGGATGGGGTAGGAGGCAGAGAAGGCTTTCTGCATTCTGCCCTGGTTTTGTCCTTTCTTCACCCTTTCTCCTTTGTGTTTACGTGAAGAGGATACTGATTCCAGGAATGACAAAGACAAGATAAGTCAAAGCTCCTCTTTGTTTTTCTGGAGGGAGGAGGTTACCCTTGTTTCAAATCTAATGCTCCTGGCACACTCTCCTCCTCCTTGTGCTGCCTGGGAAGTCACAGAGTTAGCTGCGGGTTGCATTTACACTAATGACTGTTTTTCTCCCCCTGCCCCCCGCTCCAAGCTTACTAAGCTTTTTCTTTCAGCATGACCAATAAAGCATGAATGCAAATAGACCTGGAGTTTTTTTCCTTTTCATTTTTATTTTGCCACTTTTAGAAGTTACTGAAGAAAATAGTGTCATTTTGTTCCAGAAGGGCTTTTATGCCAAGCTGACATTGTACATTTAAATATGTATTGCTTCCTCTATCATTTGCATTTTAATGTTCCAAACCAATAATCATGAAGCCTTGTGCGAAAATGTAAAATAATAAGGATGGGGAGAAACTTGGATCTGATTCTAAACCTCGCTGAATTACACCTAGAGGTGGCAACTCAGTGAGATACCCCTGTAAGAAATTTATTTAGATAAATGTAGATCTTCCAAGAGAGGCTGTGCTGAATCGCCCTGGGTGTTTGTACTCTTCCCCTCAGATACTGAGTTAGTACAGCCTAGCAGGCTTTCTCCTATGCAGCTGGTGCCCTGGCAATGTGTCCTAACGCTGCTCTGGAAGAGTCGCCCTCTGGGCGTGCTGACAGTACAGGCTCCGCCATCATTCATTATTTGGCCACTTAGCACCAATAACATTAGTCTGGTGACATTTCATACGTGTGTAGTCATCTACCTGAAGCTGGTCTGGGAACAAGTCATGTAGTCAATGCTGCAAAACCAAATGACATCCAAAGTTATAATCTTTTCATGTTCTGCTGCATTATTGTCATCATTTAGCTCCCCAGTGTAGAAAGGAAGAGCAGAATATCCAAATCAGAATTTACCCTTTGGACTTAAAAATTTTGTCTGATATGCAAAGTCACCCACTTGCAAGAAATTAGTCCACTGTAGGTATTGTGCAATGCAAGAAAAGGTTCTTTCTGTTTTTCTGTTGAATAGCATCTGTAGGTGATGTTTTAGCTTGGAAGAAATAGCTACTGGTGGCCCAGTTCTAGCAAAACATTTTTGCCTGCATTTTATTCTCCTTTTTTTTTTTGCTTTCAGGAGAAAAAGAAATCCAGCTATAAAAGCAAAATGCATTTCTTGTATCACAGCTGTCATGAATTTAAAATCCCTCTTGGATCCTTACCACACAGTGTATCTTAACTGCAACATTTTGCTCCTTTTATAAGTACCAAGTGCTGAAGAACGAGATACTGAATATTTGACGTGTAAATCTGACAGGAGAGTTTTGTTCTCAGTCTTAGGATGGAACCAGAAACAAATGCAGAAGGGTGAACCCCTCAGATAGTATAATAACCGATATGGATGTTTGCTTAGAGCTGGAATGAAGCTTAAGATATTTCTGAGCTTAGAAAATGGCCACATATATATATATATATATATGGGTCTTTACATATGACTGCTTGCTTGTGGCTCCAGCTATGAAAATGGTCTGGAAATACTGTAAGAAGATTATTTTCTGCAAATCTCCAATCTGACTGAAGCCAAGAAGCCTTGAAAAACATAGAAAAGCATCTGTTTACATCAGCTTTCCATCCATAACCTGGGTAGATAAATCATTAAGACCAGAGATAAATGTCTGAACAATTTGAGATCCATCCATTCCTCAGACACTCTCAATTAAACTGTTTTACCGGTTCTTTGCCTGCTTTAGTCTGTTTTCCTTCCAGGCTGTCCTCCAGGTCACAGATCAACACTTTCACCAAGACCAACCTTAATATGAAGCTAAACAGACCTTGCCCTGATGGTGTACAGTTATGAGTGATCTGTCTCGTCTTCAACATTTTCCCTCTCTCTCTCCCTTTCATCTCAGTAATGATGCAATCAGTTTCAGGAGAAGATGAAAGTAAGAGGAGAGCAAGTAAGGGGAAGCACTAACAGAGTTAGAATAAGAAAAGAGTGGATACCCAAAATTTCCCCTGAAATTTCCTCTGCTTTATACCTACAGGTTTACTGTTCTTATCGTTTGTATTGTGTTTCATTTCCAGTAAGGTTTCTCAGACATTTTGAAAAGCTGCTACATTATAATTAATTAAATTAAGTCTCTGTATTTGCTGCTAACAAGATGTTATCTTCCTCATTCTTGGAAGCTTGGCTTTGGTTGTGGGTTGGTGTGGCTTTGCCATCGGCACAGAAACATTTCCTGCATGAACACAAATTGCTAAAGCTCCCCGACTCCTGGCTCAGTGTGACAGACTGCTCAGCTCCTTTCCTTTAGGTAATAGAATTAAATGCATGACTCCATCAGGTGGGCTAAGCCTTGGCTGATAGCAATCTCGGCAGAAAGGAAGGTTTGGCTCGAGAAGGCAGCTGGGCTCGGTGCTGTAACCTCAGGTGCCCTCCCGGAATTCACCCCTGGCATGCGCAGACCTGGCAAGGGTTGGGGGCCAAGCACGAGCCCCACTGGCAGCCTCCCGCCTCACCCACCCCCCCAGCTCTACCTGGCGTTACTTCTCACCCCATCTGCAGTACAGCTGCCTGTCTCCTGCCCCCTGCCCAGGGCACAGCCTCTTGCCCTGGAAAAGAAGCTTGGCGAGAGGTCTGAGCTCGTGGGGTGAGGTGGGCACTTGCGAATGGGATTTGCGAAAGCCAGCACACCGATCAGGCACTGCCTAAAATAGATGGTAGGAAATGAAACACTAAGGAAAGGAGGTGGATCTGGCATGAAACTTATTCCTGAGCTCAGCCCTTGAGCTAGATCAGCCCTTTCTTGCAGAAAGTGGTGGTTGTCTCCCCATGAAGTACTCTCTTCAGGAACGAATATGTGCTTCCAATCCCCCCAGCACCATGGCTCTCACTTTTCCCAGGCAAACCTCATCTGACCTCACTGTTCACAAGGATGGGATTTTTTCCGGATCTGTCCTTGAAGCTGTACTAGTCTATGATGGATTTCATCCACTCATGGGACCTGGCGCTGACCCTCACCTGTCACTGATGGATCCCCTCATCAGGTGTCTAGGGGGGAGAAGTGGCAGTGCTACTGTGGGGACTTCAGTGCCATGTAACTCAAGGAGCCATGTAGAGCAGTGGCCAGGCATTGCTCTTGGACGTAAGGATGCACTTGTCTAAAGCCCTGATCTCACATGGCCAAAGAGGGTGACCATGTAAAAGGGATTTCTTATCACTCCATGAGGGCTTTGGCCTCCTGAGGGTGTGTTTATTAGCCTTGTCTGTGCTGAAACAATTGAGAGAGGATATTAGCTTTCAAAAGTGGCCAGGACTGAGACATTGGCCAGGTTTTGACACTCTGGCTTTGGGATGCAGGTGCTGGAAACATTAGTGAGACACTTGAGTCCCACCTGTGAGCCTAGATTCAAACGTCGCAAGAGTACGCCTGAACTTTGCACCATCACGTAATCCTTTTGTTGGAGACAGAGTCCCTGCCTTGCTTTCTGCTTCCTTTCAGGGGCTGGAAGGAGATTCCCCGGCTTTCCATAGTTTCTGTGGTATGTTTTGGGATGTTTGGTATTTATGGAGTCTTTCTGTCCCACATGGTGATGGACAATGAACTTAAATCTCTCCACAGAAAATGGAAGCTAGAGCATATTCTTAAGCTGAAAAGCTAAGTGCTTCTGAAAGGCATACTGAAAGAGCTACCTTTGTCAGTTCTCAAAGCTATCAAGAGAGTTTGCAGCTGCTGTTCTTGGGTTTTCGACCTGGCCTTTCAAGAGAGCTGGGAGGAAATAGCACACCCAAAGATGTACCTGCAGGAGCAAACCCAGCAGTTAAGACACACATGTGCACAGATACCTATATGTCATGAGCAGGCCGTCACTCTGTGTACCCAGGAATATGAACTTGTTTATTGGAATGCCTGTGAATGCTTCTCTCTGCATGGTATTAGACCATAGTCAGCGTAAGACTGAAATGATCTGATGTGTTTGTAGAATAAAAGGATCTGCTAAAAAGAGAGGGGGCTCAGCTGTGAACCAAGAGCAGTCTGAGCAGTCATACAGAAATAGGAAGCCTCGCCCCATTTGCAATATAGACAAGAGGAAAGGAGATGAACAAAAAGGGTAGTGAATAAGGGAAGTATTTTTAGGCTTTAAGGATGCCGCCTTATTGCAGAGGGTCAAAGTGTGTAAACATTGACTCTGCACAGGGCTGAAGCCATCTTTGCAGTTTCTAATTGCCTGTGCTGTTAGCTCTATAAGTAAAACGAGACTTGTGCAATACTATTTTGCGTGCCTTTTATGACTGTTGTGCTTGTTCCCGGTGTTCTTGTATATGCAAGGGCCAGGAAACCAAAATACCTGATGCTATTTATATGCTCCTCAGGCTGCTGGATATAAACTGGTTTGGTTGTTTTGTTCCGTACCATCTCCACTGAATTTGAAGATGGTTCAAGCAGCATTACTCTGTTTTGCCACTGTGGCGACCCCTGGGATCGTTTCTGATCCCCCAGGTCATCATCATTGCCCTGAATGTCTTGAAGAGCAAGAAAATATGTTAACAAATATATTGTATGCTGTTGCTGTCTGATGGATAGAGTTTCAGGGATAAAATAGGAGGGAATTATTAAGTTAGTAAGTTATGGATTTAATTCTGACACCCTTCCCTGCAGAAAGCAGCACAAGAAGTCTCTGGGCAATAAGGTGCTTCTCAGTATGAGCCAAGACTGCAGATCTTCCTATGCAAATTACATTTATCTTCTTTGAGGGTACACATACAGGATCAAAATCCCGTCCTTGGGGAAATCCATCTGGTAAAAGAACACGTCACCTCATAATAATGCAATGGGAAAGTTATAATGGAGGCCTAAACAGACCCAAATAGAGTAATTTAGAAAACTTCTATTCCAATTTTAGCCTTTTTATCTTCAGCTTTCCCTTAAATTCTGTTCACTTTTTTTTTTTTTTTCAGGTAGGAGTCAGTTTGAATTGGAAACAAAGCAGAATCTTTTATTTAAAAATGCAACAGTGCCATATCTCATATTCCACCATTTCCAAGTGTCCTCACCCCCCCAATTATTTTATCATGTGTCAGTAATATAGCACAACAGACCCTCAGCAACAAGTCGGAGATTCAAGGAATCAGACTTTTCAGTGAATAGTATTTCATGCTTAACTAAATTTATTTTAAACCTTTATTAAAAAACCAAGTGATTAATAAGCCAGAAGATTTCAAGCAAGTACTTAAGCATGACGTTGAGAACATCAGTTCTTTTGTCCATTGCAATTCCTATGTGATGTGTTTAAACATTTATAGGACACAGAATTTGGGTAGTCTCTTTCTGTGGTTAATACAGAAGTCTAGTATTTCTGTAATTATTATAATATACAATAATAAAACAATAATTTCATTACTGCTACGTAATGCGCTGTACCAGCTTTAATTAAACCTAACAACCTCATTAGTGAATATCATTATATTAGCTTTAGGGAGGCAATACTATCTAGTGAATAAAGGATTATTATATGACTTTGGAGATCTGGTATACCAGCTGTGCCACTGGACTGCTGTTCGAACTTGGGTGATGCGTTGAAAGTGTCTGGGCCTCTTTTTGCCCACTGGCCAAGTGAGTGCCATGGTGTTTAGTGTTCTTTGTAAAACGCTCTTCATTACACGGATTACAAATATCCTACATGAACACCATGTGTTTTCAAATGAGCTAGTAGAGACACAGAGAAGTGCTGCCTGAAATTGCAAAATAAGACATCATCAGTTCCTGGAATAGGGGCCCCAGATGCTCAGTAACTTCAGTAAAAATATTTTTTCCATAGATCAAACCAACATTTATTCAGCACCATCTTTCATACTTTATGCTGGTTGGGAGCAGGCTGCACACCCTGCACAGACACCTGGAGTACTCCTGGTGCTTGGGTGTCCATGTGGAGGCACGGCCTGGCTTCCCATGCCCGCTCACTAGTGGAAGTGGGTGCCTCTGCCCCACGTGTGTTTTAAAAGGGATTAGGTTGTGCTTTGTCTCCTCTTGCAATTTAATTGACGTTGTGAGCCTTGTGGGGACTGTAGCAGATGGCTCTGCTTGGGTGGCTGGATGCTTGTGTCAGGCAACAAGAGAGACCCTGAAAACCAGAGAGGTTCAACCTGAAGGTATTGATGTGACTTCACAGATGGAATTGGAGCCGCCTCCCTGACGTAAGCAGGTCCTAAAGTGCTTGCTTCCCAACAGAAAAGGGGTACATTTTTTAAAAGGAAAGGCAAACAGGGCAGTAGAGGGTCACATCAGGCTGTCCGCGGCTGCTGGGGACCACAGGGGAAAGCGTCAAGCCACCAGAAGGTAAAAAGGCCTGAAGGAGGGCAGCAGGTAAATACAACAGCAGAGGCTGATCATGCTCGAGCTACTAGAACTCACTTTTCCTTCAAATGTCACACATTTGGTATTGTTACGAGCAGCAGGGAGCCTGTTTTAACACAACTGATTTTTCTAGTTGCCTCTTTATTTCAACTCCTTCCCTGCAGGCTGCAGAGGTTGCAGCTGAACAACCCCAATTTTGATGCACTCTTTC
>NW_009260484.1:2355381-2391035 GCF_000687185.1 Egretta garzetta
CTTTCCAAGATGGAAGATGCTTTGAATCCACCTTTATGGGGCACAAAATATTTAGCACTGCTGAGCATGGTTCCTGGCGAAGCAGGCCGTGGAGGTGGGCAGGACAGTGCTTCTGCGGTTCAAACCACCGATTGGGGTGCAGTATGTTCACACATAATTCCATTTCTGGCAGCTTTAAAGTGAGAATAAGAATCAGCTGAGGTATAAGGATTGTTGACATCCTTGGGACACACAAGGAGGAGGCTACTTGGTTAGTGGTTGCAGCAAACTGGTCATTCATTACTATGAACTGGTTGTTATTGCAGGAGAGCACCACGGAAATGTAGATTTGTCAGAAATGTGCAGCCATAAACTTCAGGTTATGAAATAATGCCTGTCATGTGTGAAATGGTTCATGGCAAAATTAACATAAAATGTTTGTACATTAGTATGTTTAAGATGGCATGTGTCTGACTTTCTCCTCTTATTTACAGTAGCTTAAATCTCAAATATCCATTAAAGTTACACTCCTACCACTGGTGTGAAACTGCAGTGAATTTAAGGCTTGTGCCTCCAGTGTCGGGGGGTTAGCAGTGGAAAAGTGTGGATGATTGCAAGTTGCAACATGAAGTTGCAGTCTTTTCAGATTTACCCTCTAGTGACTTGAAGTGATTCATTCATCATGTTGGCTCCGTCCCTGGTTTCTTTTGAGGGAAGAATATGCCAAAACAGAGGGTCATATGAACGTCTGTCTACTTTCAAACACTGACTATCACATTTTTCCAGTAAGTTGGAACCCAAGCAAGCTTTATCCAGTTCTGACTTTGATACCCAATCAAATGCAGCTAGTAACATCATTGTTGTTATTATTAAATGTTATTTATATTTTGCATAAAGTAGCTATGATCAGTCAGGGCTGAGACAAATTTCTACTAGGGAGTCCCAGTGCCCAACTCTCCAGTTTTCCCCCCTTGCTGGACTTCATACAAATAGGTTTGTATCACAAGGTGTAGTACCAGCAGACTAAACAGCAGGATACACTTTCCGCGGAGCAACATGCCTAAGCCTCAGTCTTGCTCTTGGGGGTTCATTTCCATGGCTTATGGTGTAGCTTTTGCCTTGGTGTCCCTCTCAGTCTGTGCCCTCAGGTGGGCCATGAGCCTGCTCCTGGACACCAGACCTGGGCCCTGGATGCGTCCCTGGTATGGCACAGGCTGCAGGTTCTCCCAGTGCAGGAAGCAGCATTTCCACATGCAGAACTATGAGAGAGTTATCTCAGTGTCCTGCTGCCCCCTCTATGTCCACAGGCTGAGCTGGCAACGCGGATATGTATCTGTGACAATTATCTGTGGCAAGTGCTGATATGCTAATGGGGAATCTGAGGGAGCTAACTCTGGGAAAACCACAAGAATTCGTGGCTTACCTAATATCTCCCTGCATCTGCCATGCAGATATGGCAGCGTATCTCCCTACAACACTGCCCTCCGCCTCCCGTGACAAGGCACAAGTTCATTGCCCCCACATCCATCACTGGCCTCTTCCAGCATGTGCAGAGTTCAGCTTCACAGTGAAGGTTTTTGAAGTTCCCACCCAGAAGTATTTATTTGCTGATGTGCATGTTTGAGTAGTGTTTATCAATGGCTTTGTCTCAACATTTGTTTGGCTTCCTAAGAAAACAGATACATGAGTTTGCAGCATTCATCCACCTATCTGTGTGTCCACCTGCCTGCCCATCTGTACCCCTGCGTATTATTTACTCTCCCAAAAAAACTTCAGTACCGTTAGATTTTTTTTTCAGCTACTTTTGTTGAAGCATTAGGATTAGTGCTGAGGCATTAAATTCCAAACCATATTGTGAAAAACAGTGGGATGGTGTAAGAGCAAGGCGAATAAAGGTCCACTGGCATCACGCAGCTGTAACTGGGGCTCCCATCCATCCAGAAGAGCAGCTGTCACCTGGCCCAGCAGCACATGTGTTGGCCCCACAGCAATGCCATCAACAGCACCATTGCCACCACTGTCTGCTGGCCTTCACCAGCCAAGAGCCCTAGCTGGGAGGAGGGAAACACTGGGAATAGTGGAGGAACTGGGGAATATAAGAAAGGGGTGGTATTTAAGGAAAAGTAGGACAAAAACCTCTGGGAACTAGGGAAAAAGCCTTCTCCTGTTCCTCTGTACAGAAGGCAATCTGTCATTTGTCAATTTTACCACATATTTCACTTCAAAGTAATAGAATGAATTGAATTAGCCCATTAGATAGTGAGCTCTATTTGTCTAATGGTTTCTATATAGCACTGAAATCCGGACAGCTTTTCCTGGTAATGCTTTCATTGCTGGTACAAAGATTGCAGTTGCATGTGCATGTACAAGATGCCCAGGTACATTATATATAATTAAATGTGAACTCAATTATTTATCTTCCTAAAATGTAAGCTTTGCTTGTGCCTGAGATATATGGTTGATCACTTATGATGCCTCACATATCCATACAGTTCCAGCAAATGCAAATACATTCACAGATGGTCCAGTCTGGGCAACGTCATGAACAGGTCATCAGCAAATTATACAACAGGCATTTTCATTTAATGGATCCTGGTTCTGGAGATAGTGTGTAGGTGCTGAGAGAGCCCTCCAGTCTCCAGTATGTCCCAAAGCATAGGAAACATTAACGAAATCATGCTTACAGCACATCTGCATTATTATCTCTTTCTTTTTTTTTTCTTTCAGGAGAAAACTGAGGCACAAGAAAAAGGAGCCTTGAGCAAGACAATGTTTAGCAAAATTTGGCATCAAAATTCACTCATGAAGATCCTACTGTTTACCTTTAACTCTGAGATCATCCTTCCACAATTCAGGAAGAGTTTCATCACAGATATGCAGGGGCAAAGAGAGAAACAGTCCAGTACTAAGATTTCTGCTGGGACTGCAGCCTGAATTGGTCACAGTTTCTCATGCTAGAGGTCATGAGTTTGACAGGTTCCTGCTGTACAAATCCCACAGCAGTACAGAAGCAAAAACCAGATGATTTCCATCAACTTCTTATAATTGTAAACAAAAGACAATGAGAAACATCAGGGAGTCACATTTCACTGGAGCATAGAGACGGTGGGGGGCATAATTAGCATTGGAATCACATCTGCATCAAATTGAAAATTAGTAAAAATAAAGAAAACTCTTCACTTTGCCACTTCTCAGATGAAAAGCAGCAAGTCTTCTATGCATAGCATTTTTTATTAAAATTACTTTCTTACTACTTGCAAGATTTAAATAAAAGATCCGTAAAAATAGACAATCCATTTTTCCAGCCATCTGAGATTATGTTCCCCACATGTGCTATTCATGCTTTTAACAAAGAAGGGTGGGTAGGTACCTAATTGTTTCTGGAATATCATCTTTCAGCAACAGTCAGATCAGCTTTTTTGCTCTTTTCTATTAGATTATGATCTCTTTAAGAAAGCTGATGCAGGCACCCGTCACACCTCAGAGAGACAAGATGGAAAGCAGGAATTTGCAGATCCCCTGTTTGTCTTCTGCCCTTTGCAACTCAGAGAGATTGAGCAGGGCTTGGATGTCTGCACCAAAATGGTTTTGGGGCAAGATGTGCCCTCCTCCCCAGAGAACCACCCTAGGATTAAAAATTTATTAAATTAAAATTTATTTCCAAAGGCACAGAGGTGCTCAGATGCGCTTCAATTTAATGCTTGTTTTAAATGACTGCAGCCTTAAAAATGCTGAATTCTACTTGATTCAAAGCTAGCATTTGCTCTCTATGAAATCTAGAAGCAGAAACAAATCCAATCAGACTTAAAATGTCTGGCCCCAGCCATTGCCAATTCACGTGCCCACAATTTTCAGTTTGAACCCGTATGAGGGACCTCAGGGAAAAACTCATTTCAATTCTCAAACCTTGGTTGCACTCAGCTGTAAAATCAGGCCAATGATGCCAAATTCCCATATGAGAATTATGGATGAAAAAGTGTCCTAAGAGCTACCTGTACATTAATGCTCCCTTGGTGATGGGGGGAGTGAAGCCCATATAGATGCTCCAGCCTCCGTTGTCAAAGAGACCTGGGTGAGGTGCAGAGTGCCTGCTTAGGAGCATCCTTCTTAGACACAGGAATACTGAAACTGTAAGGTCCATGCCCCTGTCAGGGGCTCCCAGGGTAGCTGGCTGGGAGAATGAGATGTCCTAGCAGGACAACCCAAAAAGCTCTGTGCCTTGTCAGGGCTCTGGCCTAGAGCCACCCAGCAGGGACACAAGGCTCAGGGACACTCCTGGGCACCTCTGCCTTGTCCACCCCGGACATCCGACTCCAGGCAGAGTGTTTGTTTCCTCCATCCATCGATGATGGGGAACAGAAAGCATTCCCCTAAGCCCAGGGACTGAGCTAAGTGGGACTCGGATGTGAATTGTAATTTAGAGCTTTTACCTAAGCACTCCTTGCTAGCATAGATCAAACGGTGGAAGCTGAGCTGACAGGTTAATCCCATTGTCAGGAGATTTCAGTATTTCCAAAGCAGGTTTTGTCTGGATTTGGAGTGAAACCTCTGAGGCTGCCATTCATCCTGGAAGAGAGCAGAGCCCCATGGGCAGAGGAGCTGGTGGAAAAGGGAGCAGGGTTCAGCCAGGCCTGCGCTCTGCCAGAGCTGTTTCTAAAAGTAGCCATTTATGGAACATTTTGACCTTGTCAGCTGGCATTTCCATCAATAAAAACGCTTAGTCAATGTTTTTTCTCTTTTCTGAGCAGCTCTATTCTGACAATATGCAATACGCATTTGTCCAAAAAGATATATACAAACCACTAAGCTTGCAAGTTTGCCTCTAAAGACTTAAAAGCTTCATGACCTTTTTAAATATATAGGCTGTTTTATTCTGCTGCTCTTCTGACAATGTAGAGAGAGGCCCAGATGAGAATAAGCTGTCCTGAAACAGTTCTCAACACAGATGAGATAATCTTAACGCTGCACTTGATCACCAGTCCTGCCAACCTCCCTCTGATTCTAGGTCTGATCTGTACCCACACGAGATGAGGCAAACCTCTAGCTAAGGTTTGAATGTCACTGAAAACCCATATAGTTGCTCTTCCTCCAAACAACTTGCCCCAATGAGTGGATATCACTTCATATTAGCTTGTAAGATTATAATTCTTCACTATCTGGGCCCCAGTGAGATATATATATATATATATAAAAGATAATAAATCTCACTGAAGAGTGATGTGTGCTGTTATTGATGGGAATATGTAGGCAGAGAATGTAAATCTCAAAGTTGCTCTGGAGCCTCTGCATAGGTGATATGTGCACAGTGAAGATGATAGAACTGGGTATATTGTGCTTGGTATCATTAAAATTTGTTTGTCAAACTTAATTATAAACCTAAACTCTAATCTCAGTTTTCCATCCTTCATTTCAATGTAGTCTGATAATTTCAGCAGAGCTGATGATGATTTATGTGGCTGAAAAGTAACTTAGGCCACAATCCTGCTTTCTCAATTTGGTGCAAACATGAACAGCATCTCTAAGTCATCACTGCATCACTCCAAAAATCACTATATATGCGACACTGTGGAAAGTCCATGTTATCTCCCTGACACATATACAGGCATGGCCCAACTTGGAGATAATTTCAACAATTCCCACATGGTCAGCAGAAAAAGATTGCATGAGCTTTTTTTTTAAGAAGGTTTTAAAGTGGTTTGGACAAAGTAACAAAACTCTGCTTATAATCAGCGGTGAATAGTTGTTAACAAAACATAGTTAGGCTTTCTATTGCAAAAAATGTTCTAAATCTCCCGGGTATTGAAAAATAATGTGCATTTTAACATATTTTCTCATTTCGGAGCTTATTATTAATTATCTCTTACCAAAACATTACGTAAAAAAGCCATCATTTATATCTGGAGCTTATTATTAATTATCTCAATCTATTATTAATTATCTCAAAACATTACGTAAAAAAGCCATCATTTATATCTGTAAATAAATGGCAAATCACAACTTAAATGAGACGGAAAAACAATCTGCTGTCTTTGTGAGTCTTTCTCTAAATATTACTTTTTAATTTTATAGAAGGAAATCTTTTGCATCCCATAGAGGCATGTTTTGCAGCTAGTTAGCTTGATTTGCATATTGTAGCATGACAAAAAGAAAGCCATCTCATTTCCCTCGGTGGAAGGAATGACTGGAGGTTGAATTCCTTAGTGACGCCAATCCTTCCTTCCTTTTGCTGTCTGTCTTCAGGTCCTTTCTCTTTTTTTGATGTTTTCTACCCAGCCAAGCAAAAACTGTCTCTCATGTTACTTAGAATCTTCTGCTTGTCCTTCAGTCTCATCCTCCCCTGAGCTGGAGGTTAAATTTAATACAGATGGAAAGAAGGACTGTGATTTGTGATAATGCCTAAGAGACTGAGGCACACAGGCCCACGGAAATGTCACTGATTTGTGCTTTTTTTCTTCCCTAGGCATTTCAGAAAACTCTTGATCAGTCATGCATAGTCCTACCCGCACTGGACAACTCATGTTGCTTTAAACACTTTAACACTTAAGCAGAGCTTTAAAACACTGTGCTTCACCTCCTGGTCTTCTTAGTGGGAAGAGCTGAAAATATATCCACAGATGTCTCGATTTGAAAAAGTAAGGATTGAGATCTTTGAGCCTTTGGCTTAATTATCTCCTGTGATGTTGGTTCTATGGCAGATTCGGGGGGGATTAATGATTTTTCTTACTGTAGTTGCATGCTGCTTTCCTTACTTGAAGCTGTGTACTAGACAAACACACCATCAGCCACAGTGTTGGCAACTCCGGATTCAGCTTGCAGTTTAACAGCTAGGCCTGAAAATAATAAATCATGTTAAGAAAAAATAATTGCTTAATTTCTTTAAAATAAAAAGAAAAAAAAAAAGGTTTACATATGCTGAGGGAGCATATGTAAGAGGAAAAGCCTTATAATCAATCAAGCATATAAACTCTTAGATGCACTGTTTAGGTGCTCTTTGAAGGTGAACACGTTCTTATGCTTTCAAGTCACTAAAAGAGTTTACAGTCTATCACAAATGTGCAAATCAGGTTTCTATGCATGTATCCTGTGGTTTCATAGTTCACTTTTCTTCACTTTAAGCATATCCACATTTAAAGAGTCCATACTTAAGGCTGTGGGAAATGAGTTTACAAAATTGAGGTTGGTTTTGAAGGACTGCTTGCATGCTCAGTATTTGTGTTGATGTTTTGCAGAGATCTTTTTTTAATGCCTAAAGAGGCCATGCAAATGGAATAAAATAACACATAATCAGATATTCTGACGGTGTTTCAGTTCCGGGAGAGGGGGAATCCTGGCAGAACACTTGATCTTGCTTTGAAAGCCACAGAGGACTTTGTGCAGGGAGGCAGGGAAGTTGCTGTACACAAACAAGCATGAGCACTCAGTCCCTGGGCTCCAACGGCACCGCAAGGCTCAGCCCCGCTGCCTGCAGCACTGATGGCTGACTTCTGTGGGACACGGTGATTTATGGAGGGAAAGTTCCTACAAACAAGCAAGCAGCCTTATTTACTGATTTATGACTTAACTGGAAAGAAAGAAAAGAAGTGGAAAGAACAAAAGTTAGGACTCAATGAGAGAGTACAGCGCGTCTCCAGCGTACAAAGGCTTCGGCAGCTCCAAGGACAAAAGGGATGATCTGTGTGCGGCACAGCGGCGATCTTCGCAATATAGCGATGCAAGTACACAGGAAACAAAAGGCGTCACAGTTTGAAGCTACAACTCATCCCCGAATCACAGGAAAGGCTTCTCACCTGGTATATGTCTGATTGCAGGCATAACGCTGCATCTAATTAGACGTGTCAAAAAAGTAAAGCTTGCAAAAATCATTTCACAGCTGTTCCATTCTTTGAGGGGAAGAAATTCTTCCTTCAAATGTATTACAGTCCTTCTAAAGGTCTGCATACAAACACATACAAAATGCTCTGCCTGAGGATTTTGAAGCTTCAGTGTTGTGATTTTTCCTTTGCATTATTCTGTGGGTGCAGCTGAACTGAGGGCAACAAAGGCAAACCGTAACACTGGAAAGTCAAGAAAAATGGAACCGTTGACCCTCTAGCCAGTTGGTAAATAGAAACCCTCCTGGGCATAGCAGGGAAATGCATCCTCCACCCAGGCTTTGGTTCTTCAAGGACATTAAAGCGGGCTGATTTTCATGCAGTAACAGTTTGCTCTTGCCAGTGCATGTCTAACAGCTCACCCTGTGGCTCTGCTCTATTAGCACTGATGAATTCCAGTCAAAGGAAGCAAGTTAAGCTGCAGTATCTCTTGAACTTTAAAACAAGACAGAGCATTAATGAGGAACATTGCTGGCTTATCTCCACAGAGCGGTGCCTGACACTTCCTTTGTTATCATGTCCCCTACCAGTAGTGATCTGCAAGAGTTTCTCTAGAAATCAAACCCTCTTTTTCCCAGTGTTGCTCACTGGTCACTATAGACCCTGCATATTTCTGGGAATTACTTTTTCCTTGGCTGCACCTGTACCAGTAGCCACCAAGAGAAGGAGCGTGCAGAGCACGGAGAGGGAAGCCTACCAGGACTCGCCATTAATGCAATAGCAGGTGCTGGTTTAACTGCTCAAGGCTGTGCTCTCCATGCTGCCATGGTAGTGGGCTGCAGTGACCCGCTTGCTTTCTGCATTGAGCACTTTATCTCCTGTTTATATTCCCAATCCTTCCGAGAAGTGTTTGAATACATCTTCTGGTCGGAGGACAAGCTGCAGTATATGTGTGTGTGTAGAGCTGGCAAGGAACAAAGACATGCTGAAAACTCATTAGACTGAAAAAAAACCACCCTACATAACATACTCAACATAAAAGCTAGCAGCAAAGGTTTAAACCCACTGCAAAGGCTGAGAAACTGCATGTTAAGGCATAGCACCCTATGCTTAACCTACATCATCCTGCCCGGGGCCTGCACTGTGCAGTGCACCGGAGAGCCGCAGCATGCCTGTGGGACCCAACCAGTGCTGGTAACATGATCTTCAGGTCCCATTTGGTGGGCGGCTGGAGGGTTTGGGTTTTCTCCCATGCTTTCCCTCCCACTGGAGAAGCTCCCTGTAAGCACCTGCAAAGTTACCTCGTTTCTCCTCTTTCCAATCTGCCCTCGCACCCCTCCTCAGGCAGAAGAGCAGCGGGGCCGGAGGCAAGCCCGGCAGGCTGATGTGCAGCGACGCAGCCTTTCCTCATGGGACTGATGTAGCTGTTGCTTCTTGCCTGGCAGTTTGTTTGCTTGTTGGGGCTGTCTTTTGTTCTGTTTGTGCAGTAGCTGGTACATCAGGGTCCAGGCGCAGCATTTTTAAATACTGTCATCACGCAGATGGGAAGACACATCCCAATTTGCCTTCCAACAGAGCAGCTGGTTTGAAGCCACCTCCGCAGTAAAATGCAATGAAACTTCACATTTTTTGTATCAAGGCATGTGCTGTTTGCTAGCAACTGGGCACTCCCATGCAGCCGTCACATCTTCAGGAAGGTTGCACCACCTTTGCCCAGGGCGGAAAAACTCACAGGGAGCTGGCAGGTTGTGCTATTCCTCTCCTCCTCTTACCGATGCCCAGGGAAGCAGGTATGCAACACCAGCCTTATATGAGATGGATGAACCAGTGCAATGAGTGACAGCAAGGCAATTGCTCAGACCTTAACTGTTGTCATCTGGAGCATTACAAGCATTTGGCTACCCTTTCTCTTTTACTTTTTACTGATTTTGCAGTTCCTTGGGAACTAGAATTTTTAAAGCCAATATAAATGTGATAAAGGTGTGTTTCCTGGCCTTGACTAGTAGAAGGGCTTTTAATTGTGCTGTGGACTTACGGTGCTTGATAGGAGTAATGATAGATGAACTCCTTATTCCAAATGGCTCTGCCTTTTGCTGCAACACCAATTTTTGTACACTTTTCATAGCTGCTGCCCCTAAGAGATTAAGATATCTATGAGTAGGAAGATGAATATCACTCAGAGTCGTTTGTGCCCTTTGCTGAAGTTTCTTTTCTTCTAGCTGGCTGTCTCACCCCACGTTGTGCTTGATACAGAAACCATAGGAATTAGCCCGATTTCAATGAGCTTCGCCTTCCTTTCTGGGGAACTGAACATGAGAGGGGAAGAGAATTAGTTTCATCTGATATTGGCTATCTAAGAGTAAGACAGGGCCTCTCTTCTGAATCAGTCATTCAGGCCCTACAGTCATTAGTGGAAAGCCATATCTGGAGAGTGGTTTAGATGAATACCGTAGCAGATATCCAAGGCACATGGATATGTCCTCTGGATGTGCTTGTCTCCCTTCGTGCACTGTGGAGGGAGTCTGGCTGATCCGATTGTATTAAGTGACTCACTTTTAGATCACTGGAGTCCCTCTTTGGGTCCCTGAATCCCACTCCCAGTGCCTATGGTGGAGCCAGAGAGGGCTGTTGGAACAGTTGACTGGTGTTGGTTGCCTCTTCAAGGATGTCTGGAAAAGCAGCTGCGTGCCAGGGTTTCTAGCAATGCTTGCTCAATGCACACTGTGCCAGTCGATGTGCAGGGCCTGGTCTGAGCCAGTCCCTCCAGACTTATGGGGTCAGTACTCTACTGTATTCCCACAAACTGAAGCTCTCTGTTTAACTCCTGTTGTCTGTTTTTCAGCAAACAGTAACGATCTGAAGTGGGGAAATGCTTGCTGCTAGTATCTGGCAAGCTCCTGTGGAGATGTTTGGCTCCCACTGGAGTGTATGCACAGAGTGGATATGCTCACCACGTCCATGGGGCAGCAGTAGGACAGGGGGCTTTTGTGGTCAGTCTGATGGAAAGGTAGCCTTAGTGGGAGGACTGTGCTCTCAGCCCCACAGCAGCACGGCTGACAGAGCATCCTGGAGGAAGAGCAAACTTCTGCTGGGCAGCCCCTTTGCCCCCAAGGCAGCTACAAACCACTCAGAAAAACCCACATTTTAACCAGAACTCAGGTCTTACTGTCATGGATGGAAAAATAGCCTTGTGCCTTGCTCGTGCTGTTACCACCTCTGAGAGCACAAAGGCATCAGGCTCACTAAGCACTGGTGCTGACTGATCCTTCTCCCGGCTGCTTTGTTCCACACACAGCAGAAGTCAGCAGTGCAAAAAATTGGATGTCCTCCTCCTCATGACACAGGGGCGGGATTATTCCTCCCTGTAATATATGCATTTGCCCCCTCAAAGACCAAAGATTCAAGTAATGTTGCTTTTGCAGCTCCCTGAGCAACCATTCAACAATTTAATAGATTTCACCATTACTAGATTTTCACTGATGTCTCCCCTGCATTCTTTACATGCCAGTGGCTTACTTGTTTTTCTATGCCTATGTTTCAGTATAATTGTTTGACAATAACTGTTTATAATGGGCATCACGAGAGATGTGGAGCTCTGAAAACCTCTGCAGCAGAAGGAATGCAATAGCAAATTCCTCTACCCAGGTCAAAGCTTCAAATCAGCATGGTTTCATTGCCAAGTACAAAGTTTGCACTTATGTACCTCAGCAAAGGATACCTCCCTGAGAACTTCAGTCCACTGCATAACAAGGTTAAATTTTTCTCTCTTCTTGTTTCTGAAACCACACTCAGTTTTAAGCTTTCAGAAATCCAGCCCAGTAATTCTCATTTCTTTGAGTCAGAATTATTGACAATCAAATTAATGTATAATGAACAAGAAGGAAGCTTGAAGAGAGGTTTTCTACTTTGGATATTTTTTTTGTGCCCTTTTCAGTGTCCTTCCTCAGTCCTAACTCCCTCCCTCCCTCCCTTCCCTGAAATCCTTCATGCTGATGCCTCTGAAAAAAAAATGGAAAACAGAGTATGTTCTTTTGTTTCAGTATTTTTTTTGCCAGCCTTATTAGCTAGCACTGTATACATCATCATAATTGTGGTAAGATGCTGTCAGCATCACTGGCTAGTTTCACAGATTGCTCTGACTGCTTTCCAAGCATCACTAAGAATAGCTCGAGACAGTGATGTATGAAGCAAAGTAGAAACCTGTCACTACAATGGCTCCTCTCTTCCCATGGACTTCTATCAGGAATCACAAAAATTTAGGCTGGAGAATCTTCTTTGAAAGATTGGGGTGGAAGAGGTGGGGTGGAAGAAGAAGCCGAGGTGCATATTCTGTGACTCCGAGCAACACTGATGCCAGATCTCCTCTAAAGCTGGTTATTAGTGCAATGTTTGTCATTCCAAGCAGGCAGTTTATCTGTAATTGTTAATCTGTATTGTCGTACTACCTGAAAATCAAAGCAGAGGGCATTTTCTGGAGTAACGACCTTGTGAAGAAAAGCAGCACATTAGAGCTGCTGTTTATTGGGAAGGGTTCAAAAATGGATAATCTGTGAAATATTTTTGTCTTGCACTTCTTACAGAGACAGATGCAGCACTAAGTGCTGAGTGCTTAGAAACCACACATACATATGTGCACACTCTTAAAGGTCTGTTGTCAACCAATTCAAGTTTTAGAGCCATGGACAGCTCTTGAAAAGTGTGCAAAGGCTTGCTCTTTGTTCCCTTTCCTCAACTTTTATGCCTATTAGTAAGGACAGAGCTAATTAACTGCAGGGTAGCTGTCCCACTGAGGAAATCTGAAAACCTGCCGCATTGCTATAGTGAAAGATAGTGCTTTTAGGGATGAGAAAAGGATACATTTTTTCCCACAAACTTACTTTGCAAGAGCAAGCAGACAAAGACCATCCTTCTACCGATATTCGTAAGCCTTTAGTGTCTGTCCAGAACTTGTCTGAACAACAACAGGCTGAAGCATTTGTGAGAGCATTCACATGACTATTTTTCTCTCGGTCTTTCTCTTCCCTTTTGTTCCCCCTGTTAGGAAGGCACCCAGTAACTGCCCTGCTCCTTCTTGGCCCTCACTGGGTGGAGCAGAACGGCAGGCACAGGCTGGGACTGGCACACCAGGGGGGTGCCTCCATGTCCCTTCCTGATGGGGTCTGTCCCTTGTACAAGCGAGTGTCCATGGAGGTCCATGCCTTGAACAGCTACAGGGGAAGGCGACTGAGTGACATCTGGTCCTAGGTGAAGGCAGTCTGGGCTCTGTTCCCAGTTCTGCCATGCTGTCCTTCTGGCACGCATTGCCCTGTGCATCCTTTTCCTCAGAAACAGTGAATGAGGAAAGGTTCGACTAAAGAGAAACACTGGAACAGGTGGCCCAGAGAGGCAGTGGAGGCCCCATCCCTGGAAACATTCAAGGCCAGGTTGGACGGGGCTCTGAGCAACCTGATCTAGTTAGCGGTGTCCCTGCTCACTGCAGGGGGGTTGGACTAGATGACCTCTAGGGGTCCCTTCCAACCCAAAACATTCTATGATTCTATGAAAGAGGTGGGCTGACCAGAGGGATGGTGCCTCCAGTGCTTAGCCCCACCGGGCAGCACAGACAGACCATGGAGTGGCAAAACCAGTGTCCAGAAGCCAATGTCCTTTGTGCAGCAGTGGTTGTCTCTGGAACAGGCTGAGCTCCCCTTAGCATCCAGGGTGCATCTTCTGGTTTTGTTTCATCTCGAAGGACCCCAGGCTGTGCACTCAGAGGCTCCCCCGCCACATGAGCCCAAGCACAGAGAGGGCGAGTGCCTGGGAGATCTGGTCTAAACAGGAGCATGGAGGCACTGCCCTGGCTTTTCCAAAGCAGCTCTAACTATCATCTCTCTTTTTGTCATCTGGCTCTGGGCAAGCTTTCCCTTAGCCAGACACCATGCTTTGATTCCCAGGAGAGTGTCGTCCTTGCAGAGAAAGCAGATGCAGTTGGTTGTTATAGCCCTGTTGCTGAAGTCAGGCTGGGACTCCCATCGTCCAGGGAGGATGGGGATGTTTACCTGCTGCCCACTAGACTCATGTCTGTAATGCTGTTTGCGATCCCTGTGTCAAACCACCCCCTGCCTCTTAGAAGCCCATGGAAGGGGCTCAGCAAGGCAGGGATGCCTCCGGAGGTTCCTGTATGATGCCTCCAGTCAGGAGCCGAAGCACAGCCTGTCATGAGTTTTGGGAGAAGAGAAGGCTCCTAGCCCACCCATCCTGCAATGAGGATGCCTCATCTCCACCAGGTCCCTGGAGCCAGCTGCAGACTGCTGTTCCTCTGGAACAAAACTTGCAATTTTCCCCAGTAAGTGCTCCCAGTTGTAGCAGCAATTCTTAAGTCATGTCATGTTTTACTAACTTTGCATGCCTTTTATATGGAGTCATCATCAAAGGCATGCACATGTCTACATTCAAAGTTATTCAGGATGTGGAGCCCCCGGATTTTATCAATGGAAAGGGATATGTACGCCTACAGAACTTTTTTAAAAAATGCATCTCTTCTGAAAATTTATTTCCAAAGGCACAGAGGTGCTCAGATGTGCTTCTGTCCAAAGCTTGTTTCTAAATGACTGCAGCTTTAAAAATGCTGAACTCCACTTGCTTCAAAACTAGCATTTGCTCTCTATGAAATCGGCAAGCAGAAACAAATCCAATCAAGCTTGAAATGTCTGGCCCCAGCCATTGCCAATTCACGTGCCCAGAATTTTCACTTTGAACCTGTATGAGGGTAGAGTGCTTCCTCCTCCGCCCCAGACTGGCAGGGCTCGAGGGCAGCCTGGGCCAGTTTGGCTTACAGTCTCTAAACTGCATTGCATTTACAAGGAAAAGGTCCCTCCTGAAGTAGTTTCTTTGATAAAATCATGTTTGCCTAAAAAGTGGAAAGGGCCAGAGGGAGCCCGTGGGCCTTCGCTAATGGTAGCAGGGCCCAAACCCACCTCCTTCACAT
This sequence comes from Egretta garzetta, assembly GCF_000687185.1. Lineage (NCBI taxonomy): Eukaryota > Metazoa > Chordata > Aves > Pelecaniformes > Ardeidae > Egretta > Egretta garzetta. The sequence continues at coordinate 2,370,139 of NW_009260484.1, forward strand.
GCAGGTCCCCTTAGGCAGCATCAGACTGTGGTTTCAAGGAGGCGTTGCTGGAGGGAGCATGAGGAAAGGTAGCTGACCCAGCCAGTGTCCTCCTGGGGTGCCCAGGGCAGCAGCCACTGGGGGTCAGGGCTGCCACATCTGGAAGGACGCCCTCTGCCAGGGTCCAGCAACAGTGGGTGGCACGGCCGTGGCTGTGACTTCAAGGAGGCTGCCGCAATGCGGCTCAGTCCAGCGTAGCCATTGATGTGGCTCTTGGCACCGCATCTGAGGAGACCGCTGCATGGCAATTATTTCACCTCAAGCATTTTGCACTTGAACCAGCCAAAATTTCAGCTGGTGTTGAACTAAAAATACCCAGTTTCCGTGAAACTGTAGCCCCTCCATGAGATCCGTTTATCCCACAGCAGCAATGGTAAAGTACCCAGAAGAAAGTATTACTTGGAGTCGAGGAGCATGCAGCAGATGAACTTTGCAGCCTGAGAACGTCCTTCATTTCTCTAGCTTATCTAAGATCCACCCTGTAAATCTGATGGAAGAATATAGCCCTAAGAAATGAAGCCAAGTGAATATACGTGAAATGAAGGATTAGCTTCATTTGATACTGTATAACAGCGGACCTGTGTGTAAGAATGTACTTTTGAGATAATCCTTTTTTCCTCCCTATCCTATTTCTACTTCGGAAAATTTCATATGTACTGTCCAAGCTTATGGTATTTTTAAGAGATAAGCATGTCATCATCCAGTGTGCAGCAAAGGGTATGGAAGGGAGAACAGTCAATGTGTTTAATACCGTCTCACTAAAATGGACCCATTTTTATTCTTGATGGTAACAATGTGTTTAATATTCTTATACAGTGAGGCATTTTGTATACGACCATCAGAAGCATAGTTAATGTGAAACAGAAGCTTATACCCAGGGCTGTAACTGTGTAAAACAATCTTTCTCCCACCCAGCTCCTCAATCACACCCTGAAAGCTTGCCCCAAACTTCACTCTGCAGCTTACCCCAGACTTCTACCACTTTTATTATTCCATGGACAAACACGACTCTGGGCACCAGGCATCAGGGGCATAGGGGTGCCAAGGAGCCCATGCAACCTCCACATGTGCTAGAAGAAAAGCAAGGGCCGTGGTCCTGCAGACCCTCCCACTGCCATCTGGGCAGGCAGAGTCTTCAGAGAGAAGGTGGGTGGGCTCATTCCCCAGGTTTTGACCTTTGCAAAGATACGTGGGGGTCGATTACAAATACCAGCCCTAAGATCAGAGGAAGGCAGTGTACCAGGGCAGAGCTCCCCACTCCCCCCTGCACACAGCTGGCTGCAAATGCATGCATCCAGCCTGATTTGGTTGTTTGCAGTGCCCTGGAGTGCACAAGGCACCACCTGAGGTGTCGGACTTGCAGAGATCCACATTGCAAGCAGCTGTGAAGGTGGCTTTGGATAGAGCATAATAAAATGGCAGAAACAGCAGAGGAAAGACTAAAAGCTGGGATGTCTTAAATTATTCCACTCTAATAAGTGTGCAATTGGTGAACTGCATAGAAAAAATACTGTACTTGTTTTGCCAAGCAGCTGTTCTCCAAAGACTTCCAAATCAGTGGGTTTGCACTCTTTAATCCTGTACATGGTCCTGAAAATATCTCGGTGGAAATATCACTCATTCAAAGAAACAACGGCAAATGCACAGAACTGCATATCTAGCTGTTGTGGAGTGAGTCCTGCTCTATATGCCTGCACCCCATCTAATATGGACACAAGTTCTCGGATGCCCTTCTTTTTTCAGATTTTCAGGAAAGGATGTGAGTCTTTGAAAGACTGCCTGAAGCTCTGGAGCATAGGTAGTGATCTACACTCCACTCCTCCAGCCCAGAGGAACTTGCTGCAACCAACATAAAACCTGGTCTTGTGGGAGACACAGCTTTCTCAAGGGTTAGCCCAAAATGGTTGTAAGAACCTTCCCTGGATAATAATGACATTCCCAGCCCTCGTTCCCTGCTGTGCTTACAGGGAAGGCACATTTCTGTACCATTTCCTTCTTTCACATAAAAGCAAGGCAAAGTGTGTGTGTTTATATATGCACACATACATACATATCTATATATATAAGTATGCATGCACACAGGTATACATATACATACATGTATACATACATACATACATAGAGTTAGAAAATATCCAAAGCGAACACTGCGCTGCACACACATCTTCCTGTGGGGAGAGGATGAGCACGGCAGATGTCAGTTGTGCTGCTTAATGAACCTCCATGAAGCATTACGCTGCTCAGTGCGGTGCCACCAGCATGGAATAAACTAGAATTGAATAGGCAGGACTGGGTGCTGAGGAAGGAGAGGAGAGGAGCCTCGGGAGAAAGGCAGCTGCGGGAGACCAGGTGTTGGCTGGGGGAGGAGAACAGCTGTGCAAAACGGTGTGTCGCAGCAGCTGGAGCGGGGCTTGGGAGTGCTTAGAGAGGGGTGGTGCATTGCGTACAAAGAGAGGGTAGTAGGGAAGTGGGATGCGGTATTCAAAAGAGACAACGTGAAGGTGGAATATTTTAGGGACGTGATTGGACACAGGGAATTCAATCAAAAAGACTTACGTGTAAAGGAGGTGAGGCGGAGGAAGGGAAGCTTGGTGCGTGCTGTAGAATATATGTCAGAACAACATTTGTAACCATCTCCTTTGCATCAGTAGTCTGTAATCTCATAGCAGGGTTGCCCACCTGCTTTGGAGAAGCTAAGACGGGGTCTCCATTAGAGGTAAGCCTGTGCGATTGCACTGAGAGGACACCATCAGAATCTCAAAAAAGCCTGTCATTCTCCATCACTACATCCTCCACCTTTACTCTTGCTCCAGGCTCAGTCATGAAACTGGAGAAAACATTTCCTGAAAACTGTTTAGGATGGAAGCAAAGGATTTGCTGGTTATAAATGGAACAGCATGTCTTTTTTCATCTGCGTATTCATGACGCTGCAAACAAGCAAGAGCTGAAGATGTAGTTATTGAAGCAGATGAACAGACATCGTCATCTTTCGAGTTCTGCACATGCATATGGAGGAGGAATTAAATCATGGGCAGACTGTGATATTTTAACCTAAAACTACAATTTGTCCAGAGTATTTTCTTACAAGTTTGTGTTCAAGGAGGTTCCTAACCCACCATCAATCAGGATATTTGGATTTCTGCTTCAAGAAAGCCAGAATAACAACATGAACTTGACAAAACAGATCAGAATGACCTTCTTAATGTTTGTTCTCAGTCACACCGTGGCCTGCTGCATAATGTGAATTCCATTGAAGTGGCTGTCTGTTTTGATATCCATCACTGGGCATGATGGAGTTACCTCCTAAAAGGAATCCTGGTCATTTTGTAAGCGTCACACACAGTAATCAACTGTCTCCTGTAAGAATTATCTGTTATTGGTAGCAGCCTACTTTTATTTCTAATCAGCAAGACCTACAGGCATGAACAGCAACGTGAGGATGGAGCACTTAAGGGTTTCTGTTTCCAGCTTCATGCGTGGCCAGGCAAGTGACAATGTCCCACAAAGGCAATATAAAGAGTGGCTACAGCCTAAGCAGGCCAGGTCTTGAGCTGGCACTGTTGGGGTGATAAAATACGCTCAGTATGACTTGTTGTGTGTGACATTAATTGTATCAAATGCCAGACAGAGGTAAAAACTGGATTTAGAAAAATGACACTACGGTGCTCCGTACTGTTGCACTCACTCTCCCTGACTTTTTTATTTTCTTCATTGCTGGTAGTCCTGCAAACTAAAACAGGGATCTGTAACCCACCGATTCCCAGGGAGTTTTGTCACTGGCTTCAGTAGAACCAGAATTTCCCTAAAGCTTTCTGGAAATGTATACATTTTGCAAAAAAGTGAGTCAATACCAAAGAGAGTCTCAACCTCAGCCATCTCTGACCACCTCACCTGAAGCGCAAGTATACACCCAGCTCATCACGGCTGGCAATCGAATACGCCCGCCAGCAAGTTTACACCCAATTGGTGTTACTGTTTGTTATCACCGTAGTATCTAGGGGACCCAGTTAAAAAGAAAGATGCACGTTTTAGGAACTGAGCACATAAACATGCATGAAATTCAGCACAGGCAAGCTAACACCACCGCTGTGGTAGCGGGGAAGGGAGATGAAGTGGCCCCAGGTCAGCCTGTAGCAGAGCTGGGGCTCAGGCCACGGAGCCTGAATGCAGGCATCAGGCTGCCCGTCTCCCCCGGGAGCAGCCGCCGTCCACGGAGAGCTGACAGAACTCACTGGCGCAGTGCGTCCCCAGGCATTTTCTGAGTGTAACTATAATTCAAACTGATGGGATTTTTGAAAAGTGTTTTACCACCCCATCTAGCTAGGTCTGATTTGATTCCATCAACGAAGTAGCTGAGTTTTCTTTTTTCTTTTTTTTTTTTCCCCCAAACACAAATGCAAACGCTGTAAGTTGCAGGTGTCAGGAAACCTGAACAAAATGTAGCAATGGGATGGGAAGGAAAATACATAGTTCCTCAGTTCCTACACATTTAATAATAATAAAAAGATTGCACTAGGCAGGGCAGATAATACTGATTTACTGCAACCCCATCTGCATGTGTACATGAATATAAATATTTATACTTTTATTTTGACTTTATGATTTATTCATTATATACATAAAGAGATAATGAACAACACATCTGCATGCTATGAATCCAGGTTTCATTGAGGGTTTTTTATTGACAAAGTAGAGACAAAATCCCTGAGGATGAACCTTCTGCTTTCTTCCTTGTTTACTGTATTTGGAGTGTCAGGAGGTTTTTTAAGTTAATCTTTTATTTAAAATAAATTATAGACATCATGAGAGCAAGCATACTGTCACACAGAGAGACAGACAGACAGACTATATCTCCAAGTTAAGAGAACATATTTCTTGATGTGAATTATACACATGCTTTGGTTTTTTCCCATTACTGAGAAAATCAGACAAAACAGCAATTCACTCACCAAAAACTACCGAAGCCATAGTTTTGCAAACACCTCTGCACGACACTGGCTTAGCACTGTGGAATAAAACTCAGCAGCGCAATTGCTCAAAACCTTCTCACAGAAAGTAGTGATGGTATATAGCTGTCAGACATGATAATTTTTAGATCAAATTTTAGTCGTAATTGTTTTTAATCCTTTTGTAGCGCAAATAAAATACTATGGGGTTTCCAACAATCAAAAACTGGAAAGCCTGTTGCATTTGGGGGACAAAAAACCCAATAAAGCCAGAAAATCCTTCCCCCCCAATGTACTGGACTTCTAAAATGTAAAATTGTAAAAACCAGTTACCTTAATTTCTTTTCAGTAAGAACTTACAATATTAAATCCAGGTGTAGAAGCAGTTCTCCTGGAGAAATATATACAAGCCACTCTAGTATAACCCAGGTGTGTGAAAAATTTTTTCCATCTCATGAAAATTTAAAACTTTTCCATAGATTTCAGCACAGCTTTGAACTCCAGTGAATATAACATCTGATTGCCCAACACTTTCACCTACAAAGCTCTGGTAGGTTATTAACTCTGATGCCTGTACCAGTGGATGCTGTAATTTCCATGAGCCCCCTGAGTGTGCCTGCAGAAGATGTAGCTCTCAAAAGTGTGCTTTCTCAGATTGTAAGATACACTAAATGCAAAACTGAGTAAAAGCTCCTACACTATCAATGAACCTGTTTGTCCTACCTCCTTTCTCTGTAATTTGATAGGTAAAAATCATGTATTTCCTGTTAAATTTTGTAATTTAGCCACAGATTCTACATCAAAAAGTTGTAGCATGCAGCATATTCTGTCTGTTTATTTGGAAACATGAACACAGTGCCTAGAACCTTGTGGTCCAGGTGAAGAAGCCTGTGCCCCGTCTTTTGTGGAAGGGTAGACCAGATGACCTCCAGGGGTCCCTTCCAAACTCAGCCATTGTGTTTCCAGTTTATTTATCCAAAATAATCCCTCCGGTTATTAAACTTAGTCCCGTTGGTGATGTTCCAGCTTGCAGTAAAACAAGCCTGCTGCAGCCTGCTCAAGGGGGTGAAGATAAAGCCAGCGGAGTGCAGAAAAGGTACCTCGGCTATCCCAGCAGGTCTGCGTCAGCCCCTGTGTTTTTATTGTGGCACATAGTTTAGGTGAAACACTAGAAACTTTGAAATATGGATCATACATATAAATAATTCTTCATCAAATTTGCCTAGGACTAAAAAAGACCCAGTTCATTAGAAAGGATTATCTGTCTGTCTTGGCTGGTGGCATAAACTCACCGGCAGGTCAGATTCAACATGTCCTGCAGGTGGCTGAGAGATGTGATTCGGGAAAGCCTTTGCCAATGCAGACATAAAGGGATGGGAAGCACAGAAGAACATGGGATACTGGGGCTATCGCTGCTGCCTCCGTCTGTTTCTCCCTAAACACCTCCCTTCAGCTTCCCTGTACCCAGGAGCTTTCACAGATTTGTCTGGCTGAACTGGCTCTGCTCATTATCTATATTGTTTCTCTTACATAAGGCCCTTTAATCAACACCAGACAGTTTAGGCTCTCAGAAGAATATATCAGCCCCCAAAAACATGCCCAGACAATCGAGGCCAGACAGCACAGGCCCTCGTAGGGTGTTTCTTTTCATCTCCTGGCTCCTCCCTGTTCCTTCAGGGACAGTAATCTCATAGATTTGAGGAGTAAAATAAAAAAACTCTAAGACATCTTGAGCCTCTCATCTGGTTTCTCTTCTTGCAACCTTTTCCTTTTCCAATGCTATGGTAATTTTCACGCGAGGGGACTGGGGTGAAGGAACAGATGCTGCTCCTGTTTCTTCCCTGTTATCATCCCACTCCCAGCGATGCTCCCTGTAATCGTTCCATTGTACGGCTGCATTTCCTATAAAGCTGAACAATGAATAATGGATGCAAAAAATAAGTGGCGTTTCAGGTTCATTAGTATGCATATTGTTATAAATTCGTTTCAGTAGGTGCTGTGAAGCCACTCTCCTCTCTTTTGTATTTTGAGGTGTCACTGCTTCAGGCTCCGCTAATGTTCATTTTGTATTCATTCATTTGTGTCTGTAGTTTTACCTGGATTGTAGCCTATTGTTCTTATTTGCAAAGCTTGGGTTTAATTTCCTGTAGGAAGCTTTTCTTTTGTCTCTAGGGCTCATTCTCCTATTATCATCCACCTTGAGAGTACTAAAGCACTGTCCTGCTGGTAAAATATAATTTGTTTTGTAGTGTTCTAATGAAAATTTTACCACTTCTGTCCTCAAAAGAATAAAGATCAAGATTTTCCCACTTTCTCATTCTAGCTGTTGGTATCCAGGGCTTCCCTTCATTTCATTCCTATTCCTGAATGCTAAATAGCCCATGAGCTCCCCAGCCACAATTCTGCAAATCCTTGTTACCTTTGACTCATGCCCAGCTGCTGGCAGAGGTTTTGCTGGTAATACTGGGCTCCTGAAAAGACCTCCTGTTAGCCATGTGGAAGGCAAGTCATGTAACAGCATCGCCTTACGAAGTCGAGTGGAAACTACTTCCTACGCCACTTCAGACCCCCAGTCCCTGTTAGTACATCTTGCAGTTATCCCCTTTATTTATATGAATACATATTTTATTCATTCTCATTAGGCTGTTCAATAACAACCCATTATCTTTCAGCAGATTCATAGCAGATAAAACATTCATATTATTGCCCCTATTTTTATTCGTGTTTTATGATATTCTCCCTCACACATTCAGACTCATGCTTCTGAACAACAGCGTATCATTAGGCCTTGCCTCCAGCAATTGTTAACAGCAAACTGATAAAATGCAGTAGGATGCTACAAAAAGTAGAGCTGATCCCAAGCCTTTTTTCCTCTCTGCCCTATCTGTATTGGACCAATAGTGGTATCAGCTGAAGAAAGCACAAAATGAACTCCGGTGACAATGGAAGAAGGAGACAATAGTGAGCCATAGCTGCGCTCTCCCAGGACACTTTGCACAAAAGAACAATCGCCCACAGCAGTCTCGCTAAAATGGAATTTGCGGTGGATAATATTCGGTGTATGCACAGTGCATATAAAGTAATACAGTAGTTGGCATATGTAAAGCCTTCTTAATGTTATAAGCAGCACTGAGTGTTAAGGATAAACTATTCGGACCAGGCTGCCAAAGGTAGGTGTTGAGACCCAAGTATTGAAATGAGTTGTCCTGCATTCGGTATGAGGAACCAGTAGCCACATTTTGAAAATGCTGGTGTAAGTGACTCTCTGAAGATGAAAAGGAGAGCCCGTGGCCAAGAAAAGAGTAAGTCCTCTCTGCCTGGACTGTCACCGCCTTTGTTCTCCTTTTTGATTCCCACGGGAATTAAGAAGTCCAGCTCTCCAGTTCTTTGCTCACATGAAGCCAAAGATGGAAACAGATCTACGAACACTAGTAAAGGCTACAAAACCAGGTGAGTCAGGCTCTTCAGACGCTTTGTTAGGAAGATCGTAATCTTGACTATGTCCAGGATGCCTGTTCTACTCGTGGTGACAGCAGATGTGCATTCACTGGAGCCTCCTTGCTAAGAGATATGAACTGCATGTGCCTGAGCAGAGCATGAACACCCATGGAGTAAGTAGATGTCGTGGACAACTGGCCGATCTAAGAGGTACAAGAGTGGGACATGTAGACATACCACATGAGGAGACAGAGATCAGCCGTAAGCAGCTCATTTCCACTTTTATTACGGTAAATTGCCAGTTTATGGTAAATTGAACAGATGCTGATCTCTGAAGTCTGAAATATGAAAAGCTTAAATCTTACAAAAATATCCTCTGTGTGCTGTTCCACTGCAGAAATTATCATGACCACAGGAACAGGCATCTTCATAAGTATCACAGTCTCACACATTGTGTGTGTTTATATATGGATAGATACAAAAACACTTAAGGAAACCCACACATATACACTGTAATATTATTCATATATAAATATATACTCACATATCTCTCTATATATAAACACGCTAGTTTCCCCACATATATGTATAGACAAGCGCAGAAACATATGTATGTAGATACCCTAAGAGAGACGCATATTTATCATAGACATGTTTGCTCTTATTTATATGAATAACCTCTCTCAGTGCGTTTATATTTAAGGCACTGTACTCAGCAACATTTCTGTTGGCAAGGGATATCTCCAAGGGCACTTGCTGTTAGCCTGTTCCCTTCAACTTTTCTAAATAGGGCTTTACTTGACTTGACTGCGTACAATAGGAAATAATCAGCTCTTGTATAAACTACATAACGTCTGTGGAAGTAAGTGGCACAGGGACTGATTAAAATCCGGGCAAGATTTGTCCATTTGGGTCAAACTATGCCAGTATTCAGGCATCCCAGAATCTCAGTAGAGGCAAAACTGAGTAACCAAGAACAGAAGTTAGCCCAAATACTAGAATGATACTCTCTCTAAACATGATTAGCACGTCTTGTAGACCACAAACCCACAAATTTCTGGCCTGATAGTACTTATTTCTTCCTTCCTTGTAGCTTGGTGCTGTACCACCCACACGATGCCCTCTTCTCCCACTTTGCAGTGGTCTGGGGCTTAAATGTCTGCAGGAAACATGTCCCTCGCCCACACCAAGTGAGCAAAAGGTGTATGTTTTACCCATAGAGTTGCCGGTGTCTGTGTTACAGCTGCAGCCTGCTGAGGTGAGGGTCCTGCTGTGCATGCACCTGATGCAAAGGGAGCCACTGCCTCCAGCCATACAGGTGAAAATTTGGAGGAGGGAAGCAGGCCCTGGAGGATGATGTGGCTCCTGGAGGTGAGGACTGAGGTGCCCAGCTGTAGAGGCAGGAAGAGATTGCAGCTCACTTAAATCGCAGCCTAATTGTCTGTCTGCCACAAACAGCTCAGGAAGGAGAGCAACACCAGAGAAAAATGGAAAACTGCAGGAGAGGGAGCACGGACAGTTCGTTTTCATGTTCTGCTCCCAAAACAGCAATGCCCTCAAATGGGCAGTGTGTTGTGCCGAGGGGCAGAGGGGGGCCAGCAGGACTGGGCCCCATCCCATCCCTTCCCACACCTTCCCACCTGATGCCTTGCACACTGGCTCCTGCTCAGCCCAGCGGAGGTGAAGAGCCTGGACACACTTGTGCCTCTGAGCTGTCACTCCTCTGGCCGTGCAAGGCAGTAAGAGAAATTCCCTGGCTTCACAAAGGCGCTGTGGGGACAAATACATTTTGGATCGTGTATACTCAGTTGTTACTGCAACGGAGGCTGGAGAACAGATGACACATACTCAGCTTTCAGGTATACAGCTCCAGTTCACAAAGCTGGAAATGAGCATGGTAGTTAATGTGTTCCCTTTTCTTTCTTTTCTCTCTTGGCAACTTACTCTTTGTTCTTGTAGTCTAGTTGATTCTAGGGACTTTTTTGTGCCAGTGAAACATTTAATTTTTCTTTTTAATACATGCCCTGGCACTGAGCACCTGCTGCAATTAAAGCGCTGGTATTTGGCTCCTGTGAGGTCTATTCTATTATGAAGTCTTATCCATTGATTGTAGACTAATGAACCCATCAATTCATCACAGCACTTCTATTACCCTACTGCTGTTGTGGGATATTGTATTGCTGAGCTTGGGTAAGAGGACTGACTCTCTTGCTACTGCCCCAACTGTTGTTAAGGATGTAAAAAAGGTAAAGTAATCAGAATTTCAATACAATTCAACTTTGTGGCCCTTCTGTGGCATGTTGGTTCCTCCTATAGCAGGACTTTCTCATTTAAAGCAAATCAATTTCAGCAATACTTGCTGTTCAGGAACAGTGGGTCTTGAGTGGGATGGAAGAGGGGAAGAGACTTGGTATTTTGCTGGGAAACAGTGGGGGACATAAAAACTGGTCTTTTTTTCACTCATATAAATTGTCTGGAGTGGGGCATCAGCAAAACCTAGATAAACTCAAGTTAAGGTAAGTAGAAACAGCAAGAAATGGTGTCAACAGCAACAGCAACAGCAGCAATATGCCTTTCTCCCTCTGCATCAGATGCTGGTAATGCTTTTTATTTAAAGCCTAGCCTCAGTTTATATGTGGCAGATTTATTTATCATTCCATAGATTGTTTTCTGGTTTGTTTTTTTTTTCAGATTGTCTGGCATTATATTTATTCAGTGCAGAAATGCACAAAAGGGAAGAAAATAAACCCCAGGATCACTAGAGGAATTGCCTTTAATGTCTCACTTCAAAGTTTGAGCAGTCAAGAACCAAATACAATAATTCTGGTATTCTTCGCATCTTTCTTGAGAAAATATTTTGGTGTTGAATTTGGAGGGTGAACACTAGTAAAAGAACATCTGAAAAATAAAAGAAACTAGACTGTTCTTTGCAATTGTGTCAGAGAAATCACAATGTCTATATAAGAAGTCTGTAAACAGAGGGTCTGCAAACACAAACAAGAGGAACCGAGATGTCTGAAAAAACCAAGATGCCTATAGAGAAACATAGCTAACAGACAGGCATGAATTGCAACCTTTTCGAATTGCATTTCCAATACTAGCTGGTCAACTGAAGCCAAAAAAATAGTTTAAATTTAGGCAAGACGAGCCCACGGGAAAAAGGTTTATAAATTCCAAAAAGCAAAACCCCTTTCCATGCAGCACAATCCCCATCTGAATTAGCCACCAGCTCATTCACTTGTTTTTTAAGCCAGCTGTTAGAGCACATATAGTACTCTGATTATCCAAGCATCTCCGTCCTAGGGCTAGATTGTTCTTCCAAAGCGCGCAATCTGATGCCGCAGTACAGACAAGGGATTTGGGCAGCGTGGGCATTTTAATACCACGACCATCTGCTGCACATGTCCTGACATAAGTTCTTCTGGATGTGGGAGATGGAGCATCTAGAGCAGGCAGAAACTAATCTTCTTTAAAAACAAGGCCAACAATTAGCTAGTAAATAGTGGTGCTGCAAGACTAATTAATTAATGTTTGCAAAATGTTCTGAGATTCCCCAGATAGAACATGTTACAGAAGTGAAAAATATTACAAGTAATCTTTACCGATGTATTAATAACACAGAAGGTAGGAATGCAGCCTCGCTGTAAAAAAAAAGGCTCATGATGGGTTTCTCTTGCAGCAGGTTTGCTAACAGAAGCAACTGACTGCAAAGCAAATACAAAGCTCTGCTCCAAGCTGTGGTGCCTCAGAAGGCAGCAAAGCTTGTGCACATCAGAAATTTTTGTTGCTGGTAGTCCACGAAGGGAATCAGGTGCTCCATCCACCTTCAGAGAGGTCCCTGGAGGTCTGTTGGCTTAGTTCAGCCTCTCTCCTCCGGTGTCCACAGTGAGATCTCATCACTACTCTGCTACTGCAACCCATAAAACAAGCAAGTGGCTTAATAAATAAGAGAAATGCTTCAGCTGATGAAACTTCTGGATTGGAGTGTGACTTCTTCATTGCAGAGGGTACAGGAAGGGCAGCAGCAGATCATCAGCCCCATGAGACCTGCTCCACTGTGAACGTGGATGACAGGATCACCATTTAACCTCTGGTCTCTTCTGGGGTCATGTTCTGGCCTCTTCCACCTCTGAATGCAGTGATCCAGCATGAAAGATTTGTGCCCTCTCTGAAAGCTTGCAGACTACCCTTTGCAGAGAGCGACCATCCAGGTACTGTCCCTCTCATCCAGTTCAGCCCTGAACAGAGGGACTGAGGCAACAGAAGTGAAAGGGTTTATAGATCCTTTCTCCATCTGGGAGTCCAAGGCATGCTGGAGGAGATGCTGAGGGCTGCCAGGGTCCCCACATGGTGGAAAGCTGGTGCTTTTGGGGATGTGTTGCAGAGCGCAGGAGGAAGACGGTGCCTCTGCAGAATGACTTCTTGGGCGCTGTGTACCAGATACACTGAGAAAGCAAATAAACTGTCAGTGGCTGGGAAATGACTGATCCATGCCAAAGCTGTGAACAGCTGCCCTTGCTCCCGTGTCCTCACCTCTCAAAAAGCCTGCTCAGGCTTTTAAAGTGTTGAGGTCCTCTCTCATTTGCTCCCACCGGTCAAATCGCGGGGCTCCCTTTGCCATGCTGATTAGGAAGCAGCTGATGCCTGCTTGGCTGAGCAGACGGACCACATGTAGGGAGTCCCCAGCCAAGCAAAGCCCCAGCAAGGCTATCCCTGCTTGCACTGACACTCACTCCTCGTTACTCAGAAATAACCAGCTGTTTTGACAGAAAAATAAACCAGCAGTGACAAACAAAGCTGTCTCAGAAAGAGCGTGCAGAAAGGAGGTAGTAGCCCTAGCTGAGAGCAGGGGCATGGGTAGAGATGTGGGTAACCTCAGCACAGAACAGGGGAAGGGATATGTGCAGCCTAGGAAGACTCATTTCACACTGCTATCACAAAGCGGAGCTTCCCAGCTTTGGAAGGAGTGCTGGGGTCTTCACGTCGAAGACCTCCACTCAGAGGACCTGCAAGCCTGTGGAAAGGCTGGATTGTTTCTCCAGGCTGCTTGCCTTGGAATGACGTGCTGTGAAGCGACAGCTTTGCACAACGGAGTCCCGGGTGGCTGCAGGTCACTCTGTGCATTCACATCTAACAGTGCACCTGCGAGCAGGCGCTGTTGCATGCCGCTCATCATGTTTGATTACTTTGTTATTGTGGTTGCCGCTGGTATGAATGGACAGACACACCCCATTTCTTTCTGAGATCTTCTGATAAGATACACTCATGCAAGCTTTATGAAGGTTTGTGGGAAAGTTTGCAGGCAGCCATGAATGGCATTTATTCACACTAAATGCAGGATGTGCAGGTCTTTACACCTGCTCTCCAGCCTCTTTGCCTGTGTATACAGCAGTTGGATTTTTCCAACCAGTCCCTTGCAACCTCCAGAGAGACCAGTGAGCAGCTGCAGCAGCAGCCCAGAAGGTCAATGCACAAACTCCTTTCTCCCCCAGTGTGAGGCAATAGGGTGTTAGTGATTTATAAACTGGAGTCTGAGGTGATTGCAGTACTCAGGAATAATTGCACAATTCTATTACCCTGACACGTGTTCAACATTTGCCACAGATCTGGCAAAATAAACCATGGGCTCTCAAAAAACCATACCCTTACTCACTGTCATGGAGGGTGGGAATTAAAACCTTTGATTAAGACCTACAAGCTGCAAAATTATGGACATTGACTGTAAAATGTGTGCAGCAGGGAGTGAGTGAGAAATACTCTTCCTTGATTGATCTCTGAAGCTTGTGAGACAGCTTGTGGGAAAGCTTGTGTTGTGCTCACATAGCAGCCCAGCTTTGCTCCTGAAGCCATCATCCAGCTACAAATCCCATCCCTACCTCCCAGGGCTTTTTATTACCTCAGACCTTCACATCCTTCCTCCTCGGCTTTTACTGCCCCAGACGAGGAACTGTCATTCTGAGGGACTTAATGATTCCATTCCTTTACTCCATCCTTCATGTTTGCTGCAGAAGCATAGCCCAAAAGTCCTGTCTTCCCCCTCGCGCAGCTCCCTTTTAGTCATCTCTGTCTTTAGGAAATGAAACCCCAGAGTGGCATCTATCCTTGCCCTACCTCTTACCCTTCCTCAGCTTCGGTAGGGCTACAACTGCTTTACAAAAGCACAAGAACAAATCCCCCTCTGTTTCCAGTTATGAATCTGTTACCCAAAAACCCCAGAGTCATTTTGATTTTTCTCCCCACGCCTGCGCACAAAGGCTTCCCTGCCATCTCTTTGAGGCATCGCTTTTCCACTGCATTTCCAAGAGCAGTCAAATCCATCATCACCACCGCTGTGAGATGCTCTGCCCCTGGACTGAGCTCATCCGCTCCCACACAGCATTTCCTTTCCCTTGCCCTCGCTCCCCGTCCGTGTTGTACACAGACAGCTCGGAAACAGCGAGCCGCTTTTGGGCTTTGCAGCCAGTTTTTGGGTGGAGCAGCTGGTGAGCTCATGGGGGCTGCGCTGGCCCCCGTGGGGTACGGCGTTCCTCTTGGCTTGCAGAGAACAGCTGAGACGCTTTAACCTTTGCACGCCTTCAGAGCCAGACGAGTGCTGAGCCGCTTTGGAAACAATGTGTAATTAAACTAATTGTTCTCTTCAAAAATAGTAAGTGCTCTAAGATCTACAGAAGTAATTAGAATTGCCACACCATTACTATTAAGAAGCAATAACGTATCCCTTATGTAGACATTAATCTGATAATTACCCCCTTTAACAGCGATTGAATATCAGTGTGTTCGGGTGTTTTTTTTTTATCTCCCTGATGCATGAAGAGTCCAGAAGCAGAGCTACAAACCCCAGGAGGCTCTTTTTGTCAGGCTTTTGAGGGGCATGACTCTTTTGGAAGGATGAAGTTTCCCTTCCTCTCTTTGCACCAAAATCTCTCTCTCCTTGTCCCCCAACATAGATATACATACATATTTATACATATATATATATATATGTGCATGTGTGAATGCATGCATGTGTAACCAGGGCTCTCAGGGAAGCTGCCAGGGTTCTAGGGGCAGAGAACTTTTGTTGTAGTCTCTGCTCACTCTTAGCTGCTCCTCTGTAATGGACAGCAAATGGTAGGTTTGCAGAGCTCATGCTTCTACCTCCCAGCTCGTTCCTCCAAGTCAGTCATTAAAACACTCCGAGCCTATCATTTCTGAAAGATTCTTAATTTGTATTATAACTCTGGAAAAGTGACCAACTTTTCTTACACCTAAGAACCAAAGAGCAAGCTGATATACTAAAAGTTGGACAAACTGCACCAGAAAATGAGGCTGGGAATATGTTCAGAATGGAGGTGGGTGGAGTGTTAACAGCTCATTAGCTTTCTTCAGATGAAATCAGCAAATGAAGGTGTGCCTTAATTCTGAAATGTTATATACCCAGATGACTGATTATATTGGTTTTGGAAGACCTTCAGGTGAGTGAGTTTCCATAAAATGAAAATAATAACTGCTGTTCAAGAAAAGCGTCAAAGATTAACTCATGGCTCTGTTGTGTGAGGTGTACCATGTGGAGAATGGACACAGAAAAGAGAGATCATATGCTGAATGGTGACAAAAAGATTTTCTTAGCATGTTGTTGTTTTCCACACCATGTTCGCATCTCTGTATAAAATAAAAAAAACCACCAGACTTCAGACATCATGATTTTGGAGGCAGTGTTAAGTCTTTTTGACTAATGAGCTTCCTTGCTCCTTTGGAAATAGAGGTTTAGGAAAATGTTGGCAGATACCTTTCTGGAGCAGATACTTTGTGTTTAAAAGCATTTATCTTTTCTTCTTTTCTTTCCTGTTGTGTTATTGCACACTGATGAAGCCAGCTGTGTAGCTGTGCACCTTTATGTAAACATGCACTTACTGGAAACAAAGGAGCTTTACTTTATGAGGACTGAGCTTTCTGATCTTCGTGCGGAAAATTTTTCAGAAGAGGTACTTTTTCTACCTCAGAAACCACCACTCCTGTTTTGGTTTTTTTTTTGTTTTTTCTTCCTCTGGAGTCATCCCCTCCCAGCCTTGCTGAAGTGAGGTTCCCACAAGTGCCTAGAAGTGCAACTCCAGGCTCTGCAGTGCTAAAATAGTCCACAGAAAAATGATCAAAAAATCCCCAAGATCTGCACAGACTCTTCTGCCCCCTCCAGCCAAGGTCTTGCATTGAGAACATACTTATCCCTACAATGCAAGCTTAGATTTCTAGGTTGACAGTGTTAATGAACATTAGCCAAAATCTGGTCCTTGAAACTGAAAACGTTTTAAAAAAATTTTCCATAGTTTGGTTATGACTGTGTAAAGCTTCAGTCCTCTCTTGGATGCAGAAGTGGTGAAGAGGGTGAGGCTTGCAAAGGGACGGGCCTTGGGGAGTAGGTCATGTTGTTTTTCTGTGCAGAGCTGGATGCAGCTGCAGCTTAAGAAAAACAGATCAGAAAAGCCCCAGTGGTTTGCACAAGACTTCCACCCAAGGTGAGGGAATCCTCATGTGACCGTCTGGGGTTTCTGTAGTTTGGTACATTTTTTTTAAGCGTGAATTCCTGACTCTTTAGTTGCCCGTTTTGATGTGACCTATAAATCTGACTGATGTTGTTTACTAGAGACAAACAGCTTGATAATTCACATCTAGCCAAAGCCATTAGTAACTGAAAATCATTTCTCTGGAGTCTTCTTTATACAGCCTGTGTGAAATGAGTTTGTCATCTTCACCCAGCCCTTAAACTCTGGCATAACTGAATTCAGCCTGATTTGGAAAACATTCCAGTCGAGAATATAGTATTGCTTACCCCAGGGAAAGGTCTTTACTGAAGGAAAGGGCAGAGAAGGATAATTCATATTATCCACAGAGAACAGCAAAGGTTTCAAGAGCCTGCCTTGGTTAGCCAAGTAAAAGTAAAGCTGAAAGGGGAAGATTGCTTCCTATGCTGGGCTGGGAAACACCAGCAAAGGGAGACCATATGACAAAGGGCTAGGTCAGCACCTGCTGCTGGACATAAATTTGGGAAGGAAATAAGAGAGGAGTTGATGACAGTGGATGACAACTATATCAGCGGATGACAACTATAGCAATGGAGCAGCCTTATAGGAATGAGAAATCCTAAGTAGTTTTAAGACAGTGTTAGGTCTGTTTCTGAAGGACAGCCTGTGTCTGTCTCTAGCACAGGCTGCATTCCCAGTAGAGCAGGTATGATTACTTGGAAGTCACTCTCATCCTTAATTTGGAAGTAGTCACGGATGAGCACCTCTCATCTACTATAAAGCAGATAAATCCCAGATCCCAGTGTTTGACCTAGAGGAATTGGATCTCCTCACAGCCAGGACTTTTTTCCACTCTAGTCATAGAGACTGAATACTGGTGGAATAACAGGGGAATGGACCACAGAGAGTGGCCAGTTTCACATGATCTTCCAAATTAGCATCTCCAGTGCCACTGCCACAAACAGCATGCTGGGCGAGGGGGTCCATTGCTCTGACCTTCCTCAGCATTTCTTTATGTCTTTTATTCTCTTAATTGCTTTCTCATGCATAAAAGTGAATCCTCAAAACTAGTTTTGCAATCATGCTTGTGGAGTGGTATCAGGAAGTCTGATGTCAGATTCTCTGGCTTGGGTGCATCGTACCCTGCAACTTTTCTAAATTACTTGCCACACTTGAGCAGGAGACAAGGGTCTGGGTTCATCATCAGAACGAGGGTGAGGAGTCCCAGAAATGTAGTGGCAAATAAGCAATGAAGACAGAGGGGAACATGAACTAAATCACAGGTACGCACAATTATGTGTAAGGTAAGACAGGTTGTGGAGGATTATGAGGTCCCTGCACAGGCAAACAGATGCAAGCCTGTTTTCAACAGGGTTATTCAAGGAACAAGGAATAGACTAGGGATGTCTGGAGGCCCTCCCAGCTCTATTTTTTACGACTGAGTGATTTCTGTGGCTGTGGTTTGAAAGGGTAGTTGATGTCAGACAAGTCAGACTGCAGGGGAGCAGAGGATTTGGATACCATTCATACTGTTCCCAAGAATAGAAGGCAAAGCACAATCACACTCAGACGCTGGGGTCTGTGGCTGCCGAGGTGCCTGTGCAGATGCAGGCGAAGAGATTGAATTAGGTTTGCCTGGAACAAAGAAATGCAGTGCAAGGGGTGGAAAGGGAAAGAAACGTCAAGGATAGAAGTACTGGTAGACTATTAGAAATCACTGTTGTCTCTGGACAAAGGTGGGATGTGACTACTTATGGCAAACTACAATATACAGAATGGAGCACTCTGCGTCCAGCCAGTGTAGTAACTCATTTGGCTCTTCCCATGACCCGTAAACAGGGAGCCGTGAATGTGATAGACAGGAACAACGGGGAGATGCTGCAGTCACTGCTGTGTCTCAGTTCAGGCAGAAACACGTCTGCAAAGGGTGCAGTCCAGTCACTAACCCAGAAGCATGTTTGCACCCGTGCTCATTTATTCATCATCAACAGCGTGTTGCAAACAATCATAAGAATGCCAGTTCCTTGCCAAGGCACAGAGATTTCTCACGTCTGTCACTTGAGCCGGGTACAGCAATAACAGTACCGGATTCCAGCTGTGTGCTACATACAGCTCAGTATTTATGAGTTTCACATCCTGGAGGCATTTGTTGTGGTCCCATTCATCTGGGTACGGCTAACACAGCAGCAGCACGCCAAGCCCTGGGACAGCTCGCACTGGCGTGGTATCAGACTGGCTGGTGGCCCACAGAGCCTTGCTGCCTCCATCACAATGTGACACCTAGAGAGGAGCACAGGCACTGAAAAGGATGAATTGGCAACCATGCTAAAGACATCCAAGAAGCTGTGATACAATCATGATATACATTGTCATCTATATGCGTTCATACAGTTAACAGGGAAGCCTACAGTCAGCATCTCCCGCTGTGCTTTTTGTTATTCATTTGTAGCACAGCAGCACTTCGCCACCCACAAAAAAGCCCAGGATTTCACTGTGCTAGGAGATGTACAAACACAGAGTGAAAAAGGTGGCTCCTGTCCACAAACACTTCTCATCTAACTGCTTGGTGAAATGTCACCATCCATATATAGCCTTTCACTGAGCAATCCGTCTGTCATCTCGACAGTCTGCTCGGCAACGTGACCATCAGCTTCACAACGCCCAAGCACTTGCACTGTTAAAGAAAATATTCAGCCAACCTCTCTCACATAAGCACTGCTATCTGCCAGCCCCGTGTGATTCCAAATTACCAAGTTTGCTGCCTACTGATATTTTCATATGATATTGTGTATTAAAACTGATACTTGGCTGAAGAAGCAGCTGCAAATATTTTGCAGAAGAAACCCTGCAAGCAGTTTCTCTGTTTGTTTGGCTTCTAAAGACTGACTAACCAAGTCATATTACTTGCTACCCCCAGGAAGGGGTGGAAGCCTCAGTGTGTGCTGGACAAGTTGAGTAGTAGTGTCAAAATTGCATTCATGCCACAAGCCTCCCGACCTGCCCATTCTGCAACTCTCAGTCCAACTACTCATTTCCTTCCCTCAAACTTCCACTTGATTCTTTGCTCTTCCTCAGCATCCCAAGAGTCCCGTCTTTCTTCAGCACCTCCCTCCTCGTAGACCAGAGGAGTTTAGAGACTTAGGTAGGAATCCCAGGGCAGGACACAGGAGCACAGGTGGTGTTTCAAGATCTCAGTGGCGGAGCCAGCCTCAACAGGAGGGGCGAGGAGCCGTGGCTGCATTCCTCATCCCTGCCTGCAGGGGTAAACAGGGAGCCTGAGAAAAGGCACTGCTGGCCATCTGTTAGAAGTCATGAGACACTAAGTACTTAGCAGAGGAAGGGGGAAGAGGAAGATGAAGGGTGAAAAGGATCATGGCACGGCATCAAAGGCTTCATTAGGGTAGAGCGGCATGGCTTGCAGAGCCTAGCTCACTTTGTCACAGCTCTCCCCAGCATGACTGGTTATAGACCTGGAGCTTCACTGGAGAGACAGCAAAAGCTCGGTGAGAGAGGAAAGAGCAGCTGGGTGGGGAGGTGCCCTTAGGAGTAGGAAGGCAGGAACTGCAGGAATAACATGAGGGCAAGTTCTCACTGGAGGCACAGGACACAAGCACTCTGGAAAAGAAAGGCTGGATGCAAAGCGTACATGAATATGTATTGTGTGAGATCAAGAAGACGGAAGAGGAAGGCACATCTAGCCACAGACACAGGAAAATCCACCAACGATCAGATACTTCCCCACCCATCCACATCTCAGCATGGCTTTGACAGCGCCTGTGTTATTGACCTACTCTGGACAGGTTTCTAATTGTATCAGTCACACTGTACCAAAACCAGCACAGGTAAATTCATTAGAATTGAACACACTCAACACTGTCGTGGCAGAAAATACGCAGACTCAGCCGTGGGAGGGAATGCTCTGAGGTTTGCATGGAGGACTCCAACCTTCCATCCATTCAATTTAGGACTGGCTCCT
>NW_009260484.1:2391567-2392517 GCF_000687185.1 Egretta garzetta
GGTATCAGCCTGGCTGGTGGCCCACAGAGCCTTGCTGCCTCCATCACAATGTGACACCTAGAGAGGAGCACAGGCACTGAAAAGGATGAATTGGCAACCATGCTAAAGACATCCAAGAAGCTGTGATACAATCATGATATACATTGTCATCTATATGCGTTCATACAGTTAACAGGGAAGCCTACAGTCAGCATCTCCCGCTGTGCTTTTTGTTATTCATTTGTAGCACAGCAGCACTTCGCCACCCACAAAAAAGCCCAGGATTTCACTGTGCTAGGAGATGTACAAACACAGAGTGAAAAAGGTGGCTCCTGTCCACAAACACTTCTCATCTAACTGCTTGGTGAAATGTCACCATCCATATATAGCCTTTCACTGAGCAATCCGTCTGTCATCTCGACAGTCTGCTCGGCAATGTGACCATCAGCTTCACAACGCCCAAGCACTTGCACTGTTAAAGAAAATATTCAGCCAACCTCTCTCACATAAGCTCTGCTATCTGCCAGCCCCGTGTGATTCCAAATTACCCAGTTTGCTGCCTACTGATATTTTCATATGATATTGTGTATTAATACTACAACTTGGCTGAAGAAGCAGCTGCAAATATTTTGCAGAAGAAACCCTGCAAGCAGTTTCTCTGTTTGTTTGGCTTCTAAAGACTGACTAACCAAGTCATATTACTTGCTACCCCCAGGAAGGGGTGGAAGCCTCAGTGTGTGTTGGACAAGTTGAGTAGTAGTGTCAAAATTGCATTCATGCCACAAGCCTCCCGACCTGCCCATTCTGCAACTCTCAGTCCAACTACTCATTTCCTTCCCTCAAACTTCCACTTGATTCTTTGCTCTTCCTCAGCATCCCAAGAGTCCCGTCTTTCTTCAGCACCTCCCTCCTCGTAGACCAGAGGAGTTTAGAGACTTAGGTAGGAATCCCAGGGCAGGACACAGGAGCAC
>NW_009260484.1:2392593-2393272 GCF_000687185.1 Egretta garzetta
CTGCTGGCCATCTGTTAGAAGTCATGAGACACTAAGTACTTAGCAGAGGAAGGGGGAAGAGGAAGATGAAGGGTGAAAAGGATCATGGCACGGCATCAAAGGCTTCATTAGGGTAGAGCGGCATGGCTTGCAGAGCCTAGCTCACTTTGTCACAGCTCTCCCCAGCATGACTGGTTATAGACCTGGAGCTTCACTGGAGAGACAGCAAAAGCTCGGTGAGAGAGGAAAGAGCAGCTGGGTGGGGAGGTGCCCTTAGGAGTAGGAAGGCAGGAACTGCAGGAATAACATGAGGGCAAGTTCTCACTGGAGGCACAGGACACAAGCACTCTGGAAAAGAAAGGCTGGATGCAAAGCGTACATGAATATGTATTGTGTGAGATCAAGAAGACGGAAGAGGAAGGCACATCTAGCCACAGACACAGGAAAATCCACCAACGATCAGATACTTCCCCACCCATCCACATCTCAGCATGGCTTTGACAGCGCCTGTGTTATTGACCTACTCTGGACAGGTTTCTAATTGTATCAGTCACACTGTACCAAAACCAGCACAGGTAAATTCATTAGAATTGAACACACTCAACACTGTCGTGGCAGAAAATACGCAGACTCAGCCGTGGGAGGGAATGCTCTGAGGTTTGCATGGAGGACTCCAACCTTCCATCCATTCAATTTAGGA